>NC_048300.1:80599395-80774294 GCF_013100865.1 Trachemys scripta elegans | reverse complement strand
ACATGTCGTCAGGCCCCTCCCTCCCCCGTCACAGCAACGGCAGACAATAGATTCGCGCCTTTTTATCTGGGTTACCTGGGTTACCTGTGCAGACAACATGGAGCCCGCTCAGCACAGCTGAGCTCACCATCACCATATGTCCTCTGGGTGCCGGCAGACGTGGGACTGCATTGCTACACAGCAGCAGCTGCTAACTGCCTTTTGGCGGTAGACGGTGCAGTAGACTGGTAGCCTTCATCGGCGATCTGGGTGCTGGCAGCCGTGGGGCTTGCCTTTTGGCAGTAAATGGTGTATTATGACTGTTAGCCGGCCTATTACAAGTCGGGTCATCGCACGTTAGCAGAGTCTTCCCTGAGCAGCAGCTCGTGCAATAGGCCTGAAGACCATCGTCATACACCGCCCAGTATTTGCTGCCAAGCACCCAGAAAGATGCCGAGGGCTATCAGTCACGCTGCACCGTCGTCTTAAGATGTAAAAAATAGATTTTCTCTGTATTCATTTGCTTCCCCCTCCCTCCGTCAACAGGGTTTTCAGTTTAATCTTTGGGGGGGACCAGTCTGTGACAGTTGTTTGTGTCTCTCCCTGATGCACAGCCACCGTTCTTTATTTTAATTCCCTGTGCCTGTACGCCATGTCGTCACTCGGCCCCCCTCCCTCCTTCCCCTAGGCCGTCAGATACTACGTTTGCGCCACAGCTCGAGCCGAGAAGCGGTTCGCGCCTTTTCTTTGAATTCTGGGTTGAGATCCCAATGCCCGGATGATGCAAAACAGTGTCGCGGGCGGTTCTGGGTACATGTCGTCAGGCCCCTCCCCCCTCGTCACAGCAACGGCAGACAATAGATTCGCGCCTTTTTACCTGGGTTACCTGTGCAGACAACATACCACGGCAAGCATGGAGCCCGCTCAGCTCAGCTGAGCTCACCGTCACCATATGTCCTCTGGGTGCCGGCAGACGTGGGACTGCATTGCTACACAGCAGCAGCTGCTAACTGCCTTTTGGCGGTAGACGGTGTAGCATGAGTGATAGCCGTGGGGCTGGCAGCCGTAGTGCTGCATTGCACCAGCCCCTTGCAGGCGATGGTATATTATGACTGGTACCCGTCGTCGTCGTACTGGTATGGCTGTCAATCATGGCCACCTGGGCAGACATGCTACTGTTTCGATGATGACGGTTACCAGTCATAATATACTATTTTCTGCCAATTGCCCAATATTGTCTGCTAAGCACCCAGAAGAGGCCGAGGGCGATGCTGGGTGCTGGCGGACGTGGGGCTGGCAGACGTGGGGCTGCATTGCTACACAGCAGCAGCCCCTTGCCTTTTGGCAGATGATGGCATATTATGATTGGTATCCGTCATCGTCATACTGGTATGGCTGTCACTCATGCTGCAGCGTCGGCTGCCACCTTAAGATGTAAAAAATAGATTTGTTCTGTGTTCATTTGCTTCCCCTTCCTCCGTGAAATCAACGGCCTGCTAAGCCCAGGGTTTCCAGTTTAATCTTTGGGGGGACCATTCTGTGTGACAGTTGTTTGTGTTTCTCCCTGTTCCTGTACCTGTACGCCATGTCGTCACTCGGCCCTCCCTCCCTCCCGCCCTCCTTCTCCTGGTCCATCAGATACTACTTTCGCGCCTTTTTTCTGACCAGGCGCCATAGCTAGCACTGGGATCATGGAGCCCGCTCAGATCACCGCGGCAATTATGAGCACTATGAACACCACGCGCATTGTCCTGGAGTACATGCAGAGCCAGAACATGCCAAGGCGAAACCCGGACCAGGCGAGGAGGCGATTGCAGCGCGGCGACGAGAGTGATGAGGAAATTGACATGGCCATAGACCTCTCACAAGGCACAGGCCCCAGCAATGTGGAAATCATGGTGTTACTGGGGCAGGTTGATACCGTGGAACGCCGATTCTGGGCCCGGGAAACAAGCACAGACTGGTGGGACCGCATCGTGCTGCAGGTATGGGACGATTCCCAGTGGCTGCGAAACTTTCGCATGCGTAAGGGCACTTTCATGGAACTTTGTGACTTGCTTTCCCCTGCCCTGAAACGCCAGGATACCAAGATGAGAGCAGCCCTCACAGTTGAGAAGCGAGTGGCAATAGCCCTGTGGAAGCTTGCAACGCCAGACAGCTACCGGTCAGTCGGGAATCAATTTGGAGTGGGCAAATCTACTGTGGGGGCTGCTGTGATCCAATTTGCCAGGGCAATGAAAGACCTGGTGATAGCAAGGGTAGTGACTCTGGGCAACGTGCAGTCAATAGTGGATGGTTTTGCTGAAATGGGATTCCCAAACTGTGGCGGGGCCATAGACGGAACCCATATCCCTATCTTGTCACCGGAGCACCAAGCCACCGACTACATAAACCGCAAGGGGTATTTTTCAATGCTGCTGCAAGCCCTGGTGGATCACAAGGGACGTTTCACCAACATCAACGTGGGATGGCCGGGAAAGGTACATGATGCTCGCGTCTTCAGGAACTCTGCTCTGTTTCGAAAGCTGGAGGAAGGGACTTTCTTCCCGGACCAGAAAGTGACCATTGGGGATGTTGAAATGCCTATCGTGATCCTTGGGGACCCAGCCTACCCCTTAATGCCATGGCTCATGAAGCCATACACAGGCAGCCTGGACAGGAGTCAGGACCTGTTCAACTACAGGCTGAGCAAGTGCCGAATGGTGGTGGAATGTGCATTTGGACGTTTAAAAGCGCGCTGGCGCAGCTTACTGACTCGCTCAGACCTCAGCGAAAAGAATATCCCCATTGTTATTGCTGCTTGCTGTGCGCTCCACAATATCTGTGAGAGTAAGGGGGAGACATTTATGGCGGGGTGGGAGGTTGAGGCAACTCGCCTGGCCGCTGATTACGCGCAGCCAGACACCAGGGCGGTTAGAGGAGCACAGCAGGGCGCGGTGCGCATCAGAGAAGCTTTGAAAACGAGTTTTGTGACTGGCCAGGCTACTGTGTGAAACTTCTGTTTGTTTCTCCTTGATGAACCCTCCAACCCCCCCCCCGACCCGGTTCACTCTACTTCCCTGTAAACCAACCACCCCACCCCACCCTCCCCTCCCCTCCCGCTTGCAGAGGCAATAAAGTCATTGTTTTTTCACATTCATGCATTCTTTATTAGTTCCTTACAGAGGTAGGGGGATAATTGCCAAGGTAGCAGGGATGGGTGGGGGAGGAGGGATGGAAAAGGACACACTGCATTTTAAAACTTTAACTCTTATTGAAGCCCAGCCTTCTGATGCTTGGGCGATCATCTGGGGTGGAGTGACTGGGTGGACGGAGGCCCCCCCACCGTGTTCTTGGGCGTCTGGGTGACGAGGCTATGGAACTTGGGGAGGAGGGCTGTTGGTTACACAGGGGCTGTAGCGGCGGTCTCTGCTCCTGCTGCCTTTCCTGCAACTCAACCATACGCTCGAGCATATCACTTTGATGCTCCAGCAGACGGAGCATTGCCTCTTGCCGTCTGTCTGCAAGCTGACGCCACCTATCGTCTTCAGCCCGCCACCTCTCCTCTCGTTCATGTTGGACTTTTCTCATCTCCGACATTGACTGCCTCCACGCATTCTGCTGTGCTCTATCAGCGTGGGAGGACATCTGCAGCTCCGTGAACATCTCGTCCCTCGTCTTACGTTTTCTCTTTCTAATGTTCACGAGCCTCTGCGAAGGAGAAACATTTGCAGCTGGTGGAGGAGAAGGGAGAGGTGGTTAAAAAAGACACATTTTAGGGAACAATGGGTACACTCTTTCATTACAAGGTCGCATATTTCGGCTTGCAGGCAGCCATCGTAGGCCACAGTGTTTTGGCTTATTTAACCTTCTTAACATGCGGGAAAGGTTGCAAACAGCAGCGCATTTCCCATCTCAAGGATGAATTGGGTTGTCCATTTAAAATGGGGTTTCAATGTAAAAGGAGGGGGCTGCGGTTTCCCGGTTAACATGCGGCACAAACACAAGTAAACCACCCCCCCCACACACACACACACGATTCTCTGGGATGATCACTTCACCCCTCCCCCCCACCGCGTGGTTAACAGCGGGGAACATTTCTGGTCCGAATAGCAGGAACGGGCGCCTCTGAATGTCCCCCTTAATAAAATCACCCCATTTCAACCAGGAGAGCTTTCTGGAGATGTCCCTGGAGGATTTCCGCTCCATCCCCATACACGTTAACAGACTTGCTTGCTTTTTTTTGTAATGTTTACAAATATTTACAAAGTTACACTCACCAGAGGTCTCCTGTGTGCCCTGAGGGTCTTGGGTGAGTTCGGGGGTTACTGGTTCCAGGTCCAGTGTCACAAACATATCCTGGCTGTTGGGGAAACCGGTTTCTCCGCTTCCTTGCTGCTGTGAGCTACCTACAGTACCTCCATCGTCATCTTCCTCGTTCCCCGAACCGTCTTCCCTGTGTGTTTCTCCAGTGAGAGAGTCATAGCACACGGTTGGGGTAGTGGTGGCTGCACCCCCTAGGATCGCATGCAGCTCCGCGTAGTAGCGGCAAGTTTGCGGCTCTGCCCCGGACCTTCCGTTTGCTTCTCTGGCTTTGTGGTAGGCTTGCCTTAGCTCCTTAATTTTCACGCGGCACTGCTGTGTGTCCCTGTTATGGCCTCGGTCCTTCATGGCCTTGGAGATCTTTTCTAATACTTTTCCATTTCTTTTACTGCTACGGAGTTCAGCTATCACTGCTTCATCTCCCCATATGGCGAGCAGATCTCGTACCTCCCGTTCGGTCCATGCTGGAGCTCTTTTGCGATCCTGGGAGGACTCCATGACGGTTACCTGTGCTGATGAGCTCTGCGTGGTCACCTGTGCTCTCCACGCTGGGCAAACAGGAAATGAAATTCAAACCTTCGCGGGTCTTTTCCTGTCTACCTGGTCAGTGCATCTGAGTTGAGAGCGCTGTCCAGAGCGGTCACAATGAAGCACTGTGGGATAGCTCCCGGAGGCCAATAACATCGAATTCCGTCCACACTACCCCAATTCCGACCCGCAAAGGCCGGTTTTATCACTAATCCCCTCGTCGGAGGTGGTGTAAAGAAACCGGTTTAAAGGGCCCTTTAAGTCGAAAGAAAGGGCCTCGTTGTGTGGACGTGTCCAGGCTTAATTCGGTTTAACGCTGCTAAAGTCGACCTAAACCCGTAGTGTAGACCAGGCCTTACTGAAGGAGTGGTCTGATTGTAGACCACAATTCTCAGCTGTAAAGATCAGGATCAGGACTTCCTGTTCTGCTTTTATAGCGGCTCTCAACACAGTGAGAACAAGCAAACAAAGACAAACACAGCAGAGTGCATTCATTTCATCTACAAACAATGTGGAGTAAAGTCAAGTCAATAAAACTAAAGCATCCTGATAATCAGGTGGAACCGAGCTTTAGCCATGGTAGGGAATGCCCATGCTTCAGATGAGACACACTAGACTAGATAAATCAGACACACACCTTTGGGAGTTTGGGATTAGAGTTCTGGTCCTTCATAAGAAAAGAAATTTGGTTCCTCAGAAATATGCACTTCGTCCATATGAACTGAAGGGGCCCTCACCTACTGCTTTTAAAAGTGCACTTTAATTGTATTTAAATGCAAAGTACTGTATCACACTGCTGAGAAAACATTTATTCCTGTTCTGTAATTTTAATCAGCTAATTTTGGCCCCACGGAAGACAGCTTTATAGTGAAACAAACCATGACTGCAGATGTACAGACACCCTGGTCATCAGTGTAGATCAAATCAGCACCTTCAACCCCCAAAACAAGCTCTGCCTCTTCAGCTAAAGGGAAGCACTGTGAGGTATAAGAAAGTAGCAGACTCTTATAGACACTGAAATGAGACATCAGAGAGAACCATAATCACTCTCCCCCACCCTCCGGCTCAGGCCAGTGTAGAGAGGAGACACTAATAAGAAGAAAGGCAGCCTTAAGTCCTGTTGTGGTATGATTATGTTCTGATTTCTATCAGGAATACCTAAGTAAAATCCTCCGGGATCACTCATGTTTCATTTAGGGTGACCAGATAGCAAAAGTGAAAAATTGGGACGGGATGGGGATAATAGGCACCTATATAAGAAAAATGCTGAATATTGAGACTGTCCCTATAAACTCATGACATCTGGTCACTCTAGTTTCAATGCTCAAAAAATCTGCCATTGCTAACACCATGGTGCTAGCACTGTACAGCTGGCCAATGCCACAGTAATAAAATCTACTGCCATTATGTTGCGATTGCTTAATGGTCAACCAGGGACCCATTCCAGTAAAACTCATATCATGCAGCAGGGGCATCGGTGATTTTGCCATGCCCTTTCTGAGAGGCCGAAGATATTTTTGGGGTGGGGAGATTAATTTTTTAATTAATTTTCATAAACAAACAAAAATATAAAAAGTTAAATGACTCACAGCTTGTATGTGTCACCAAATACTGCACATTTCATGGAATAATCAATATTATGCAATTATGCAACTTTGCAATCTGTCAAAGCTGCAAGACAAGACAGCACAAAATCAGACAATATTACGCAGACATAACATGTTAGGATGGGGGCAACAATTACAACAAAAAGACACATACAAATAGGCAAAAATGGGAAGAGGGGACCAATGTGAGGGAGGGAGAAAGCAGAGAGGCCAGGTGGAATTGAGGTCTTAGCATTCTTTATCCAAATGTATCAAGAAATGGGATCCAAATTTCTTCAAATTTATATAATTGCTCTCTGTGTTGATAAGCTATTCTTTCTTTCATTGCTAACTCAGATAGGTCCAAATACCACTGATCTACTCTGGGCATAAGCCTACGTTTCCCTTTTTGTAAAATCATGTACTTGATGATCATTGTGGCCCCTCAATATCTAGATGGTGGAGTTAAACCCAGCATAGTTGAAAATTGGATATCATTTTCAGCTGAGGTTTGGTTGTGGAAGTCAAACACTATTTTCATTTGTGCCAACCTCTTTCCACAGCCGCCTGACTGTTGGATAGCCCCATAACACATATAGCCAGGTTCCCTTTTCTTTATTACAGCACCAACATCTGTCAGAAGACAAGGCCTCCATCTTGCACAACCTCTGTGGTGTCCAGTACATTTTGAATAGAATCGTTTGCTATATCAGGTGTAGCCTGAGATCTACAGAAGCATTTTTAACATTCCATAATATGCTTTTCCATTGGAGTTCTTTTAAGGGCTGTGATAATTCCCCTGGCCACACTTTCACAAATTGTTCTAATCAAGGGAGTCCCTTTTCATTCTGAAAGAATACATAGTGGACAAGGGCCTGGGGAGTTTATGACGTATTTCCAATGTTCCCAGTAGCTCTGCCATCTCAGGCAATCTTAGGGCATTCAGACCAAATAGATACATTAGCAAGTATCTTAGTTGTAAGTACAGCCAATCAGCTGAAGATGGCAGGTCATATCGTTGCTATAGTGTTAGAAAATAAATAAAGTCCTCATCAGTGACTAATTGGGAAATCCATATGATGCCCTTGTTCAGCCAGTTCTTTTAAATTATAGGTTTGGTCCCACCTGGCAACTCTGGGCTACCCTAAGTAGGTTCTATTGCATGACGGTGAGGATGAAATTGGTACCTCTTATGTAGAATAGCTCAGATTTTTCATGCAGCTACCACTGTAGGTACTTTATGTTTCTCCATTGTACAAAAAGGGGAACTGAGGAGACCAGCGGGGGGAATTGGATGCATCAATACCCGTTCAGTTTCCACCCATGTGGATATAAGAGTGTTTGCGAGCTGGAACCAGTTTGGTGTCTGTGACATGATAAAAGCATAACAGTAATTTTGCAACTTTGGGAGTCCAAACCCTGCCTTGGCTATAGGAACTGGAGTTTTTTAAGTAGTAGTTGTGGCCGTTGACCAGAACTCCACAGAAAGGCTCTAATTATATTTCTAAATCTTCTAAGAGAAGACAGAGGGATATATACAAGTAGGACACTTAGAATATAGAGGAGTCTAGGAAGAATATTCTTTTTTATTATATTAACCCTTTCCCACATGCTCAGGGAGAGTGAAGATATTTTAAAATAAACCTTTTCTTCAATAGGATAAACTCTGAGTCTGTGATGTACAAGAATCTGCACATTTAAGTGATGATTAATCCCAGTGGGCTCTGTGTGTCACATAGAGCTCTGATGCTGAGATGCAACTTTCTATTGAAATCCCTAACATTGTTATTATTATATTTGTATTGCTGTAAGGCCTAGGAGTCCTCGTCATGGACTAGGACCTGATTGTGCTAGGTGCTGTACAAACAGAACAAAAAGATGGTCCCTGCTCCACAGAGCTCTCATTCCCTTTTTAACATGTTAAGAAAATTCACCTAATTTTACTTTAATCAAACCCGTACAATATATAGTGATCCATGGTATTTTGATTTCTATTTCACTTGATCAGGTTTCTTTTGGCACCCTGGCATTCCTTTTAATGCCTTCAATATTTCCATGTTCAGATGCCGGTGCTGACACACCCTTTTTTAATCTCGGGGCCATGCAAGTTGAAAGGAAAGCTTGGGTGGCTTTTCCAGTTTATCTGACATTATTTCCCCATGACATTTCTGATGTTGTTTTGAAAGGCAGAATGATGGTTTGTGCAGCAAGGTGCTGTAATCAGAAGTTATTTGGAGCCATGGTGTTAAGCCTAGGCTCCGAGCAATGGCTAGCTTTAAGTGACCCAGCGGTCAGTGGCTCTTCTGGCATCCCATTCCAATGTGACTCATCCTGCCTCACACCTGTCGGGTGTGCTCCAGTCACAATCTTGTTTTGCACTCACCTTTCCTGCTAGGCACGGTAAAAGAAGTGAAAATAATTAAAAGGTAAATACTTCCCTGGTTAAAGTTATGAACTTGATATTCCCCTGGGAAACAGACAGCCATATGGTTTGGATGGAATCAGGGTAACTTGTCTGTATAAGTTATGGGGATAGTGTTCCTTTAAGTAGCTAGAATTGCTAAAGTCAATAATGGGGAGGGCTAGTACAGCAGATCTATAGTCTTCTATAGTTTATTATAGATGGGGCTGGTTGCACCATTGAGGTTGCCCACCATATCCCATTATAAGACCCTGTTTTCAGTTGTTTATAATAACTAGTCAATCTTTAACCACATGGGCTGAAATTTTCCATGCCCCATATTTGCCTCCATCTGTTTTTTTTTTTGTTTATTTTTTTTTTTCAGGAAAATTTCAGACAAAATGGTTCAGCCTGTTCCTAATATAGGACTGGGGTGAGGAGCAAGGGCTGGGGAGCAGACAGAACTGGGACGGATTGGAGGAGTTGGGATAGAAGGGGTCACACTTGAGGGGAGTAGGCAGAGAGCCTGTACCTATTAGAGCACTCTCCTCTCCAGAGCATGGAATGGAATCCAAGATTCCTGAGTCTCACCATTCCTCCTCTGTTATCAGGAACTATCTGTGAAACCTGTTGGCAAAGTGTCCCAACCCCTCTAGTGCAGGTCTAGGTTGATGTAAAGGTTCCAACCCTGCTGATTACCCATGTGGGTGTCGATATAATGCCACCTGATGAAATTTTTCTTTTTTCAGTTTGCTTTTTTAACAAAGACAACACCACCCACGTCTATGACACCCCCACCTACAGTCATAAGAAAAAAGAATAATCCAATTGGACACCCCCCAGCAGACAAAACCACAGACTGGATCATTACATCAATTGCGTCAGGAAAAAATAGACTGCGAAATCCTCCAAAAAAGATTACTTCCACCACAAGCTCTCTACCATCGAGAGGATAGTCCCTGAAATCTAACCACCAGATAGTGATCAAATCTGCAGACAAAGGGGGCACTATTGTAGTCCTTAATCATGATGACCATGTGAATAAGGCCAACGGACAACTCTCTGACACCGTCATACAGAACCTAAAGAAGACCCCATACCACAATTCACACAGGCATTAAAGATACCATCAAATCCTCCCTGTACAACCCCAAGAAACATACTACAAACTCATGCCCTATGAACCCACCCAAAGGACCTTCTATATGCTTCCCAAGATACAAAAAACAAGAGAACTTAGGCCTACCCATCATATCTGGCCACAGCATTCTTACTGATGGAATATCAGGACTCATAGAAACAATTCACTATACAAAGGGCCAGTTTCCTCCAAGACACTACCGACTTCCTCCAGAAATTCCGCAACATTAATAACTTCCACCAGAACACCATCCTTGCCACCATGGGTCTCACCTCCCTCAACAACCCTTACATGATGGCATCACTGCCTACTCAAATACCTACAAGATAATGTACAATGCTCAGAAATCCATCCCAAACACATTGCCAAACTTATCTGCATCATCCTCACCCACAGCAACTTCACATTTAACAACAAACACTTTATCCAAACCATGGGAACAGCCAAGGGTTTTAGGATGGCTACCTAAAATGCCAACCTCTTCATGGGCCACCTGAAGAAAAAATTATGGAAAAATGCATCATGAAATTAATGATATACCAGACATACATCAATGATATTTTCATCCTCTGGACAGATGACCTAAATTCCCTCATAAATTTCCATCACAGCTTCAACCACCACCATCCATCTCTCAAATTTTCTCTATAACACTCCCACACCAGCAGCAACTTCCTGGACACCAGGATCAGCTTCAATAATGGAACCCTACAAATGACTATCTACAAGAAACCCATGGATCTCCACACTTGTTCCCACAGATCCAGCAACCACCCCAGATAGACCACAAAATATGTTATCTACAGCCAGGCACTCAGATACCACAGAATTTGCTCTGAAGAGAAAGGCTGGGATACACACCTAAACACACTTAAAACTGCCTTCACTAAACAAAGGCATTCCACCAGAGAAGTAGAGTACCTCATGGAAAGTGCCACCCCAATACCCAGGGAGAACCTGCTTCAATACAGAAAAAAAACCCACTGACCGCACACTCCTAGTTGTCAACTACCACCCATCAAACAATTCCACCCATATTTGTTGGAAACCACATCCTGAAAGAAATCTCTTGAATCCCCTCGTCTAACCTTCAAACAACCCTGCAGCCTCACCCAGCTCATCATCAGAATCAAGCTCCCCACAGATCAAGAGATACCAACTCAAAGTGGCACCAGAACCTGCCAGAACAACAGATGCAAAACCTGTACATATCTCCTCTGCTATGATGATCAATACCCTCCACAACACACCTTTCAAGATTCATGGGACGTACACGTGCCTGTCACAATATGTGGTGTACCTCATCCATTGCATCAAGTGCCCCAACAACAACTGTCTTGGTGAAACCAGACAATCACTACCCTCTCAAATGAACTCAGACAGAAAAATGACAAAAGACAAAAACACCCTATCACCTGTGGGTGAACACTTTTCACAAAGTGATCATTCCATATATGACTTCTCATTCCTTGTCCTCAAAGGAAACCTGCAGAACATGGTCAAAAGGCGAGCCTGGGAGCTTAAATTCATAACTCGGCTGGACACTAAAAACCATGGACTCAACAGAGACACTGATTTTATGGCTCATTAGAACAGTTTATAATATACCCCGCTGCCTGCTAACCCTTAACTGCCCGCTCATTTTTAGTGGTCTCCCACAACATGTGCAAACCCCTTAACAATCTGCCACAACTTGTATTTAGCTTAGACAGTCTTTTTACCTCCCCCAGACCTGAAGAAGAGCTGTGTGAAGCTCAAAAGCTTGTATTTTCCACCAACAGAATTTGATCCAGTAAGAGACATTACCTCATCTTCCTTGTCTCTGTCATATCCTGGGACCAACATGGCTACAACACTGCAAACAACATAGGAAATTACACACACACACACACACCTATACATTAAAAGAACATTATTAGGTTCAAAGTCAAGCACGCAAAAGATAGGAAATGCCAGAATTAAGATTGCCTGTGCAAACTTAATTTGGCCTCCTTGTTCATATGCATCATGAAACAGTTTTTAATTACATGATCATATTGTTTTCCACAGGATCCCTGCTCATTCAGTGCACAGAATGGACCACGCTCTGAGGAAAGAATCAGGGTTGTATAGTGAAGAAGACTTGTCTGTAGGATCCTTGCTTTATTTGTTGCAGTAGTAGAAAGGTGTATAATGAATGAGGCAGCAGATTGCAGAAAGAGAAAGGATGGTCTCATGGTTAAGGCCATGGTATGGTTCCCTGGAGAATAGGATTCTAGCCCTGCCTCTACCACAGCATTCCCATGTGATTCTGGGCAAGTCTCTCAACCCACACTTTTCACAGATGGTCACTAATTGTGCGCTCCTCATTTTCTGCGTGCCAGACTTGAGATGTGCTGAGCATTCACAGCTGAACTGAAGTCACTGGTAGCTGTGCTTTGGACATATAAAGTGCTATATAATGGCAAGTACTCTGAAAAGAGAAGGTCCTAAGCATCTTAAATTGGGCACTCAAAATTAGCGGATATCTTTGACTTTAATCTCTCTGTGCTGGTTCCCCATCTTAAAATGGGGATAATAATACCCCTCACTTCACAGGAGAGTTGTGAAAATAAATTCATTCATTTTTATGAAACACTCACATACTCTAGTAATGAGCGCCATAGAAAAGCCCATAAGGAAATTAATAATTCTGTCTTCAGAGCAGGGTTTGAGCAATGTTCAGTAAATAAGGCCTGTGGCCACACATTGAACAATGAGGAGAAAAGAACATATTGAATAGCTGCTCATTAAGTGAACGTCTCTATTCTGTACACTGACTAAAGCAGGGGTCCTGTGGAAAAAATAGTAAGTGATCATGTAATTAAATACTGTATTATGATGCATAAGCACATGAGGGCCAGATTAGATTGCACAACAACCTTAGTCCTGGCATTTCCCAACATCTGAGTGATTGACTTTGCAACTTAATATTTTTCTAGCATAGTTTTTGTGTATGTAATAGATATATAGATTAGTTCTAGGATAGAACTGCAAGGGCCTGATTTGTGGGAGCAATTGGGGAGTTAGATACCAGTTACTAACAGCTATAATGTGGCCCAGAAATTCACCATGCCTGAGAAAAACTGCTCCTGCAATTATCTGTGGACACGAAATGGAAGGCTGGTTTTAAAAACACAGCCCTAAGAATTATGCATGTATCCAACTTATAACAATGCTGAGAAGAAATGTGCTGAGACACTTAAGGCAAATTTAATTTGCTGACTGGCTGAATCTCAGTTGAGCTCACCATAACAGTGAGCCAATGAGATAGTGAGTGCTATATTCCTCAGGCTATCGAGGAGGGGATGTTTTTATTGCACAGTAGGCCAAATTCTCCTCTGAGTTATACTGTATGTATACTGACTTCATTAGTATCACCAGATTTCCATTGGTGTAACTAAGAGCAGAATTTTCCCCAGTGAGTATAATGGAGTGTGTTTTCTTTTTGTCAAGGGGCAGAGTTTTGGAATGAAACCCTCTCCTATAGTTTTGTCTAAAGTAAAACTGATAAGTTTGTGCTGGCAGATTATTAAGGGAAAACAATTTGTTTTAACTGGAAATCCTGTACAATGAAAAGGGCTGAAACAAAAAGGAGAGAAAGCCTGAGTTCAGGAATACTCCTCCATCAAATAAGTTGTGACTGAGAGTTTGCTTTTAATTAAACTAGTAAGAGCCCTGTAAAAAGCAGTTTACAAAGGGGTTAAGGCTCTGCCAGCTGGAAAAGGAAAGGGAAAAGTTTGAGTTAAATATATTGGGCCAGCTTGTGTTTAGCCGCTACCATGAGTCCATTATACCCACTAAGGGGAGGTGATGTGGTCTAGTGGCTAGAGTACCAGACTCGGCCTCTGCAGATCTGGGTATGTTGCCCAGCTCTGCCTCTGGGCAAGTCATTTGCCTCTCTGTGTGTTTCTGTTTCCCCCCCTCCTCCTATTTAGATTGCAAGCTCTTCAGGACAGGGACTCCGCAGTGCCTAACACCGGATCTCAATCATGTTTGGGCCCTCAAGGTGCTACTGAAATATGAATAATAATTTCCTGAGGACCAAGCACCCTATTTCTGCTGCCACTGAAGTCAACTGCAAAACTTGCTGGAAGAAGCTCCAATGACAGGAACAAGAGACCTTCAAAGAATCCAGAGATCTAACAGGGTGAGTGAAGACGAGTAGCTACTAGCAATCTTAACCAAAGTGCTGTATACAGTCCCACATAGTTTACTTTCATGATCCAGAGCTGAGATCTAATCCATGCTGGGTTTTTATTTGCACAAAGCTAAAGGGTCTCAGTTTATGGGGGCAACTCAGGCACTGTAACTTTTATGAAGTTTGGCATGAAGCTTTAATGTAATTTAGAAGTGCAGGTAGTGGCGCTCTGTATGTGCTGCTAACTCAGAAGGAGAGAGTAAGCAAAAGAAACAAAAACTGAATATTAATAGATAGGGCTATTTATTTTAAACGAGATTATTTGTTAAATGATAACTAAATATAATGTTCACTCAGGTTGATTAGCTAGTTTCAGGAAGGCTCCAGGCAAATAAATCAGTGCAGCTGTGAAATGTGGAGGGAGGTTATAGAGCCATTCTCCTGCCCCACACATAGGAGCAAATCCAGCCCTCCTGTTCAGTCCTTACTCATCCCCTCTCCATCTGTGATGAGCTCCTTGGAAGTGAAACCACTTCCTGTTCCCGTTTGGGGAACTGCAGAATGTGTGCACCCCTAACACACTGGAGAACCCTGCTCTGTACAAGTTCCCTGCATGGCCACACACAGTACATGGGGCATGGATGAATCTTATCTCACCCCCTCAGTGGGTAAGGCTCATTGGCTCAAGTGTGGCAATGAATGGGGATGGGGGTAAAATGGTTATTTTCCCAGCACATTTAGTCAGCTCCTGTAGTAACCTACATCATGTAATTTGGAAGTAGGTGCACATGTTGCAGGAGGGAAGAGTCTGAAGGAGTCACCTAGAAGTTAGTCTGTGTGCACATGGCTTGAATGCTAGAAGCAGTTCCAGCATCTCTGTAAATAGTTCTCTTAATAAACAGCTAATTTGATTTTACAAGCATGGAGTCCTTTCATGTTATTATCCAACACCTGGTACATGAATCAGCACCCCCCCAGCTATTCAAACTCTGGATTTGGACCCAGTTTAGTTTACCTCATACTACTGGCATCTGTGCAGTTGACATTGGGAGAAGAGTGCTTCTCACCCTATCAAAGTTCATCTTTTAAGACAGTTGCCTTTATTATTTATGCCTAATGCCAACCCCATCTCTGCTGGGAACTTTTACCTTTTTATAATAGGGCTCATTTTTAAAGTTGAAAGTCAGGAGAAAAAGAACTGGCCTTGCACTAAAATTTCTTAGAAGTAATTTTCATAGGCTATGCTGTAATTATATCATGTTTGGAGGGATCTTCATATTTCGTTTGGGGCAGATGTTTTGGCTGATGTGTTCTTCCGCTGTGGAAAGATTTAACATCCATTGGCTTAGCTGCAGATCAACAGTGCCATCTGGTGGTCATTCAGATTTGTCTTTATTTTTGTTTTCCTCAAAGATTTCCATATTTTTTCTCAAAACCACTAACTGCAATAGCTAAAGTGACATTAAAAAAAATCTAATGCATTCTTGTAAATACTTGAGCTCAGAATTGCCTGAAAGTTACACTAAGCGACAATAAAAATGCAATTAATTACTTTTTCTTGAAACAATACTGTGTGGCAGATCCTTGAAAAACTTTTAATTTCACTAATGGAGCATTCACAGAGTGATAAATACTGTATGCTAGAATAATTCACCAAGACATTATTCTAAGCCACACAATTTCATAGTAAAAATGGGATTAGACATACAATTGTCCATGTTTAACGGGTCCAATGAGGCCTCACCATGATGGTAGAAGGTTCCATATTCATGCTTTATGTACTCTTGACTCTTAATGATCCCCAAGTGCTTTATGAACTATATGTGCATTAGTGTTGGAAGAGCACTTGAAAAAGAAAAGCCCTTAAATAATTAGCTCAATAATGTCATTATTCAACAAGTAACATTCAGACAGGGCCACTACGAGGTCCTTAAGAAATGAGGAGTTATTAATTCCACCCTAACTTTCCATTACCCAGGTATTCGGGGAAGGTCTATGGAAAGGTACTAAAGTTATACCTGTGGGAAAGCAGGTACTAAAGTAATACTTACATACTGAATGAACCACAAGCTAGGAAATCTTTATATCATGTTTGTTTTGCTTATGGTAATGTGGTTTTGATTTGTGGTGATAAAGATTTGCCCCTACTGAGCACTACTGTTGGATTTGTGCAGAGTCATTCTCACAGCTATGGAACTTGTCAAATACTGAAAACAAAAAAAAGTTTTTCAAATACATTATTTGATGTCTCATTTATCTACAGGACATTGCTTACTCTTAACAGCCCAGATATTGCCCTACTATGGAGAGTTGTACTATAAACTGCTGACACATTCTCTCCTCTCTTGTGTCATAGATATACCGAAAATACTGGCATCTTGAGCATTAGTACTGGCACATGGGTGTTCCACATCAATGTGTCATTCCGTGTAGCACAGTCCCTGCAAAGCAATATTTTTGGAAATAATGCTGTGACTGCTCCCATAGATCCTTGCACTGTGAAAGGTCATACACAGAAACAGTGTATGTTTTTTATGTTGAGTTCTTCACTCAAGTAAGCCCCAGAAATCAAAACAAAAACTTAGATAAATCCTCTTTTTTCCTGCTTTCTGGTCAAAATAATGTTTATCCATTTCATTTTACATGGCTTCAACCCAAACCATCACTGTTCAGGCTTGCTCTAATCTTGATGCAGGTTCACAAAATTTAATGCATGAATTTCAGTGATCCCTTAGGAGTATCTGAACCAAGCTTTGACTTTTCCATGTTTCCAAGCTTTTTTTCCCCTTCTCTCTCTCTCTCTCTCTCTCTCTCTCTCACACACACACACACACACACACACACACACATACACACACACACACACACAGTCTGTTGTTTTGACCTTCAGAAGGAGACCATGCAGAATTCTTCTTTTTGTAGCATTGGTAGGAAGGTTCTGTGGGTTAATATGCTGTTCAGTGGGGTGTTGGAAATATTCCTTGAGTCAGAGACTTTGAAAGTAGGATTCTAGATCACTGCAGAACTGTATCATGTTTGTGGAGGTGGTTGGGCAGAAATTGCATGGGCTGAAATTGTGGAAAAGCAGCATCACTTGCCCCATAACCTCAGCCGTGCAGAACACAACGCCATTCACAGCCTCAAAACAACTCTGATATCATAATCAAAAAGGCTGACAAAGGAGATGCTGTTGTCATCAGGAATAGGTCAAAATATGAATGAGAGGCTGCTAGACAACTCTCTGACACCACATACTACAGGCCATTACCCTCTGATCCCACTGAGGGTTATAAAAAAAAAAACTACACCATCTGCTCAAGAAACTCCCTGAAGAAGCACAGGAAGAAATCTACACAGACACACCCCTAGAGCCCCGACCGGGGGTATTCTATCTGCTACCCAAGATCCATAAACCTGGGAATCCTGGATGCCCCATCACCTCAGGCATTGGCACCCTGACAGCAGGATTGTCGGGCTATGTAGACTCTCGGCTCAGGCCCTACACTACCAGCACTTCCAGCTATCTTTGAGACGTCACTGACTTCCTGAGGAAACTACAATCCATTGGTGGTCTTCCAGAGAACACCATCCTAGTCACTATAGATGTAGAAGCTCTCTACACCAACATACCACACAAAGATGGACTACAAGCTGTCAGGAACAGTATCCCCGATAATGTCATGGCAAACCTGGTGGCTCAACTTTGTGACTTTGTCCTTACCCACAACTATTTCAGATTTGGGGACAGTTTATACCTTCAAGTCAGCGACACTGCTATGGGTACCCGCATGGCCCCACAGTATGCCAACATTTTTATGGCTGACTTAGAACAGCGCTTTCTCAGCTTTCGTCCCCTAGCGCCCCTACTCTACTTGCGCTACATTGATGACATCTTCATCATATGGACCCATGGAAAAAAAGCCCTTAAGGAATTCCACCAGGATTTCAACAATTTCCACCACACCATCAACCTCAGCCTGGACCAGTTCACACAAGAGATCCACTTCCTGGACACTACAGTGCAAATAAGTGATGGTCATATAAACACCACTCTATACCGGCAACCTACTGACCACTATACTTACCTACATGCCTCCAGCTTCCATCCAGACCACATCACACGATCCATTGTCTACAGCCAGGCTCTAAGATACAACCGCATTTGCTCCAATCCCTCAGACAGAGACAAACACCTACAGGATCTCTATCAAGCATTCTTAAAACTACAATACCCACCTGGTGACCTAAAGAAACAGACTGACGGAGCGAGACGGGTATCCAGAAGTCACCTACTACAGGACAGGCCCAGCAAAGAAAGTAACAGAATGCCATTAGCCATCAGCTTCAGCGCCCAACTAAAACCTCCACTGCGCATCATCAAGGATCTACAACCTATCCTGAAGGACAATCACTCACTCTCACAGACCCTGGGAGACAGGCCTGTCCTCACTTACAGACAGCCCCCCAACCTGAAGCAAATACTCACCAGCAATCACACACCACACAACATATCCCTGCAACAAACCCCGTTGCCAACTCTGTCTGCATATCTATTCAAGGGACACCATCATAGGACCTAACCACATCAGCGACACCATTGGGGGCTTGTTCACCTGCACATCTACCAATGTGATATATGCCATCATGTGCCAGCAATGCCCCTCTGCCATGTACATTGGCCAAACCGGACAGTCTCTACACAAAAGAATAAATGGACACAAATCAGAAGTCAAGAATTATAACATTCAAAAACCAGTTGGCGAACACTCCAATCTCCCTGAACACTCAATAACAGACTTAAAAGTGGCAGTTCTTCAACAAAAAAACTTCAAAAACAGACTCCAATGAGAAACTGCAGAACTGGAAACTATAGGACTTAAGATCAGTGGTGATAAACCCAAAGTTATGCATGCCTCCTATAAAATGGAAATGAATGACCTGCTGATGCTGCATGTAGATGGAAATGACATTGAATGGTTGAATAGTTTTATCTGTCTGGGTAGTTGGCTGTCAGCAGAAGGTTTTATTTCTGAAGAAGTCACACATTGGATCAGTCTTGTGTCAATGACATTTCAACATTGTCAGATGTCTCTGTTTGGGCAGTGGGCTGTCTGTGTGACACTTAAGATATGAGTGTTCAGCATGGTAATGATGACAACCCGGTAGCAGAAATATGGCTGTTAAAAACAGCTGAGTAGAGGAAACTAAACAGTTTTCAGTGTCAAAAGTTTCAGTGTATTTTTAACATCCATTGGTTTGATTTTGTCACAAAAGAGGAGATACTTAGACAACCTTGGCAATTTGAAGTGTTGGACCAGTTGAGAACAAATTGACTGTAATATGGGGTCATGTCCAGAGTGCAGAAGAAAGTGTACTTTTATAATATAATAATGGAGATATCCTATCTCCTAGAACTGGAAGGGACCTTGAAAGGTCATTGAGTCTAGCCCCCTGCCTTCACTAGCAGTACCAAGTACTGATTTTGCCCTAGATCCCTAAATGACCCCCTCAAGGATTGAACTCACAACCCTGGGTTTAGCAGGCCCAATACTCAAACCACTGAGCTATCCCTCCCCCTAGCAACAGAAGGTTGATAGATCTGAGGCTGAAGGAAGTTGGAAAGAGGTTGGAAGATGCAATTTTGACAAATTTAAGAAGGCTAAATCCTCCCATACTGGCTCTTGACAAAGGAAGAAGACTTGCAAGGGACCCGTTCAAGATGGAAGTGCATTCTACATGCTACAATGGCTACAACATGGGCATGTGAATATGCTGCTACTGCTGCTTCCCTGATTGATGCTGCAGCTTGCTGCTAATGACAGTTTCCCCAGACAATGGAGACAGGGCTGTGCAAGCCTTCAGTGAGGCACCAGCAGGTGCCTGTATGGTTGCAAGACCATGTATTAGTACGTGCCCCTGATACGTGTAGAAATAGCTCCAAAGAACAGTTGCCCCTTCACGCTTCCGTAGGAGGACACTTTGAAGAACATTTTAACATGTCATAGAACATGGAATAAGATGTCCTCAAGCCTATAATATCCTGCTACAGCAACCCCACCCCTATTGACTTTCTATCCTCTCCTGCCTGCTCAGTTCTGAGTTTTGTTGTAATCATTGGCTTCTCTCATTCTTAGCCTTTGCCTGTCTCCTACTACTCCTGCTTGCAACCACACAAACCCAGTACTTTTGTATATTTATGGAGGGAGTGGCAGCACTTTTGGAGCCAATTTCCATAATGGTGTGCAAATACATGTAACCACAAAGACACAGGAATACTCATTTGTCTGACTAAAATCCTTCTTCCCAAACTAGAGCTGAGCAAGCAGTAGAAAAATGTTCTATGACAATTTGTATTTGACCATGTTCATTACCTTCTCCTTTCTGCTTGCTATGAAAGAGTTGAGCTTTACTAACACAAATCCTTCCAAAAAGAGATTTCATCTCCCATCCTTGATAATTCAAAAAGAAATTTTACATTTTGAAAAGGGAATTTTGCATATTTAACTGTAATATTCAAAAGCTAACATTCCAGCTGTATTGACTAATGATCCAATAAAGGAATAGAAACAATATCATGTGACTTCTATCACTAATCAACATGCCACAAACTTAAAGGGTGAATATTTACAATTAATTGTATGAGAGCTTTTCATACAGGAGAAAACACTTTGCAAAGGTTTGGAGATAATTTTAAACAATGAATATACCTGAGAATTTCACAGCATGCTACACACATGGAGAGATGATAGCCATGTGATAAAATGCAGATCCGCGTAATAAATCCCATTTATCATACACCTCTCACCACTTGCTCTCTGCTCAGTAATCTCTTCTGCATTTTGGAGCAGCTTCCAACAGTTGCCATTAAAAAAAAAGATAATATCAAAACTGCCATCAAAGCACTTTCTCCCCTCCCCCCAACAGAATTTCTTCCTAAAATTACCCTGGCCTGAGGCCCACAATGATTCACAATCCTGGACTAGTGACAAGTTTAAGATCTCATGAGCCAACAGGTTTTTATACCACTGAAAGGAGTGATTCCCAGCTTTCCATGGAGCGATACAACATTTGATTCTACCGCTGGAAGATCATGAGATCTTGGATCCTCATAATGGACTATTGGACCTTAACAATGGGAAAGCTATTTTAGATAATGTTTAGAGGTTTCTAAAATGCATTAGTTGTAATCTAGGTTATTGTATTATATATTTTATAGTTTTAATTTTCCACATCTGGCCCAGGCCTGTACAAATGGACTCCTGGGGCCTGCTCCTGCCCTATGGAAGTCTATGGGAAATTTGTCATTGAATTCAGCAGATGGTGATGAAGGCTCTTAGTTTGCAGGAAGAGAGATATGACACGAATACTTTTTAAAACGCTAAAATATTTGTATTTAATATGGTTTCTGTAGCATGCACAGGACACATGATGGTGAGGGATAAAGGTTTTTTTATCAGTCATCCCAAGCTAATGCTGATAAAGCCTTCACACAACACCATGCCATCATATAGTCTTTGAATATACATCGAGCCCTTGGAAGAAGAGATTAAAAGGTGGGAGAAGGCAAGGGAATGGTTCAGAGTGCATAGAAGAGGAGATCCTGAGCATCTAAGAAACCAAAGGAAGGGGCAATGTAACAAATGGGGGTAGGGGGGCAATATTTGCATTGCGGTAGAACAGTTGTGACGTTGTGCAGTCTATATGGTTTTATAAAAATATGATAAGTGAATATAATGTAACTGGAATATGCTTCATGCAAAAGGTCTCTTGTTAGGTATCATAACAAAGTTTATAATCTACTGAGTGTAATCATGCTATTTGTATAAATGTACCACTCTTGTATCTAAAACTAGAAATATGAAATATAACTCTGAGGGACTATTGTAATTATGTAAAGTGTGGGCCATTAAGGATGGTTTGGAATCTTGATGACTCCCATTGTCTGCAGATGGCTGTATTTACCTGTGAGTCTTCCTGTATATGTGTGTGCTGGCAAGTGAGTAATGAAGTCTTGCAGTGACATATGATCATGTCACCTGAACTGGAATCCATCTTTAACCTGGTGCTTTTCCAGTGAGGGGGGGTGGAAACCCAGAGGGACAAAGGGTTCCCGCCTTATGCAAAAGATATATAAAGGGGTGGAAGAGAACAAGGGGAGAGGAGCCATCATGAAGAATCCCCTAGCTATCACCTGAGCTGCAACAAGACAGTACCAGGGGAAAGAATTGTGCCCAGGCCTGGAAGGTGTCCAGTCTGAGAAAAAACTTACTGAAGCATCTCTGAGGGTGAGATTATCTGTATTCAGTTTGATTAGGCATAGATTTGCGCATTTGATTTTATTTTGCTTGGTAACTTACTTTGTTCTGTCTGTTACTACTTGGAACCACTTAAATCCTATTTTCTGTATTTAATAAAATCACTTTTTATTTAGTAATTTACTCAGAGTATGTATTAATACCTGGAGGAGCAAACAACTGTGCATATCTCTCTATCAGTGTTATAGAGGGCGAACAATTTCTGGATTTGCCCTGCATAAGCTTTATGCAGGGTAAAACGGATTTATCTGGGTTTAGACCCCATTGGGAGTTGAACATCTGAGTGCTAAAGACCAGCACACTTCTGGGACCTGTTTTCAGGTAAACTTGCAGCTTTGGGACAAGTGATTCAGACCCTGGATCTGTGTTAGAGCTGGACAGGAGTGGCTGGCTCAGCAAGACAGGGTGCTGGAGTCCTGAGCTGGCAGGGAAAACAGAAGCAGGGGTAGTCTTTGCACATTGGGTGGCAATTCCCAGGGGGGTTTCTGTGATCCAACCCGTCACAACAGTAAAATTGACTTAGAAAACCTTGAGTTATGGAGTGCTGTTGTTGATTTAATCCAGTGTGATTTATTGGTCTATATCTTCATGTATAATTGTGATGAAGTCATCTCTTAGAACACGCCAGACGATGTACTCTAGGTAGTTAACTGCACTACCTTACGACTGATTTAGCCAATCACAGTGAAGGTCTTTTAAAGCCCATTTTATAATGCTAATTAACTGCCTAAACAGAGAAGTTCCAAGCTGTGACTAATCAGCATGGTTCACCACTCAGAACCTATAAAACTCAGGGAGGTGAACTGTACGGCTTAGAGCCATGGCTTGGAATTACCATTACTCATCCAAATCTCTCAGCTTCTCCAGCTCATTTGCTTTAGACACATGCATATCGTATGGCATCCACGTTAACACTCAGGGGCCAGATGCACCCAGGCTGCAGCAGGGAAATGTAGCTTACATCTTCCTGCACCCCCTTCAGTCAGAGTGAATGTCACACCACCTAATAAAGCCTGAGTGTTCAGGCTCTACATGGGTGAAGTACAGGGAGGTTGGGGCAGTCAAGCCCATCTCCCAATTCAGGGCCAGAGTGCAGGCCTCCTTTCTCACCGGGGTCTGCTACGCTAATCTATGGCCTGGAATGGAGGCCACAGCACCTCCATGCTAGTGGAGAACTGCAGTCACTGGATGTGCATAAACATAGATCTTCAGCTCCTTCCCGTAGCCTGCTCCTTTACCATCTCCAGCCCATCCCAAAGTGGCCTTCTGTGTTGCCTGGCATACACTTGTGTGGAGATCAGTTCCATGGCACATAGGATATGTTGACACCACTCCTTATATACTCAGTCAGCTGGCCAATCTCCCACACCGCCCCTACATTGGAGCTTGAATGGTGTAAAGGGCTTTTTATTGGCCCTCTGCACAAAGGATGAATCTCACCTAAAGTGTACAGGCCGGACAGTGGGCAGTGCATACAGTAGGAATGTGCTCACTGAACAACAAGGACAAGAGTCACTCATTAAAATAGATAACATGAAGAAAAGATTATTTTGATGATTTAGTTTCCATAGAGAAATTAGGTTTGGCTGACAGTTGCTGTTGCAGTGTGTGCCCTGTGCCCCCACACATCTGTTCCAACAAGTTATTGTGCAATGTGTACAAGGGGGCAAAGTTAAACTGCACAGATAATCTTCATGTTGACATTTCCTGACTTTCTGATTGCTTTATTTTGCAACCTGAATGCACTTTTAATATATGTTGGGATTTTAAAAGGAGCTGAAAAGAGTTAGGCAGTCATATAGTTTTACAAATTCTTTTTCTTAGTGTGCAAGCACTTTTTGGTCTTTGAAAAAAATGCTGTACAGCTGTTTTTGTGATGGCCATTCTTTTTTGGGAGAGCTCTTGCAAGTAGACTGCTCACTTTGCCACAAGAATTGACTCTAGTTGGAGGGAGTTGCTTTCTTAGAACCAGGTGTTGGTGTTTTGGTTGATTTCAAAAAAAGATTTTCCTGCATGTTGTTTGACCACTCCTGTTTGAGGACTAGTGTATATGCAGCTAACCTGAGTTCTCTAGGTCCCCAAGTTTCTGCCTCTAGGCATGCACACTGCTGCCTCATCCTAGGTGCCTATCTCCCACCTAAGCCCCAGCGTGACCTACGAACAAGAGGAACATAGACTGAACACACCTAACAAATCAGATCCCATTCAAAATGCACCCATCCTCCTGCTGCCCTGGCCCACAGGTTGTGCTCCACCAGACTAGGACTGCAGCCTCTCCTGCACCTTGTGCCTGGGAGTCTTTGCCCCCTGATCACACAGGGAGGTTAGCACTGCCCTTACCCAACCTCCTCCCCCCCCATTAATTTCCAACAACTGTAGGTTAGGGTTAGGACAGTGCTGACCCTTGGCCTGGTGGAGAAGAGACCCCTGGCCAGGGACGCAAGGAGGAGGATGAGCTACTGGCCACTGAAGAGGTTTCCCCTACTGCTTAATATCTCATGCTTGGGGATGGCCCCCGGCTGGTGAGTGAGTGTGTGGGACCATGTGACAGGGGTTGCGGAGGCCTTCTGAAGAGCCGTGGGGCCAGCAGCACTGAATCCCTGCAGGTGCCAGGTGCAGTGGAGGAGTTACACTTGCTGACTGTTATCAAGGGATATTTTTCGTCAATCTGTGTGTGTCCAGTGAAATCGACATTTACCAACAACTAACAAGTTAAATCTAATTCTGCCATGCCTCTGTATGTTGGACCATGTTGCCTCCACTAATGTGAATATTTCCTGGGTCAAACAGCATTTGATCCATAAATTGGGTCTTTATTCTTTTGTTCCTGTTTGCTTTAACTTTGCACACTATAAAACTAAACATCTTGGGTAAAATTTTAAAGACTCCTAGGTCCCATTTTCAAAAGGGACTTAGGTTCCTAAGTGCCAAAAAGCCAGATTTTCAAAGGCATTTAGTAGGGATGTCAATTAATCGCAGTTAACTCATGCGATTAACTAAAAAAAAAAAAAATTAATCGCAATTAAAAAAAATAAATCGCACTTATAACAATAGAATACCAGTGGAAATTTACTAAATATTTGTGGATGTTTTTCTACATTTTCAATATTGATTTAAATTAAAACACAGAATACAAAGTGCACAGTGCTCACTTTATATTATTATTTTTTGTTACAAATATATGCACTGTAAAAATGATAAACAAAAGAAATAGTATTTTTCAATTCACCTCATACAAGTACTGTAGTGCAATCTCTTTATCGTGAAAGTAACTTACAAATGCAGATTTTTTTTGGTTACATAACTGCACTCAAAAACAAAACAGTGTAAAACTCTAGACCCTACAAGTCCACTCAGTCCTACTTCTTATTCTGCTAATCGCTAAGACAAACACGTTTGTTTACATTGATGGGAGTTACTGCTGCCTGCTTCTTATTTACAATGTCACCTGAAAGTGAGAACAGGCGTTCGCATGGCACTTTTGTAGCCAGCCTTGCAAGGTATTTACATGCCAGAGATGCTAAACATCTGTATGCCCCGTCTATGCTTTGGCCACCATTCCAGAGGACATGCTTCCATGCTGACAATGCTCATTAAAAAAATAATGCGTCAATTAAATTTGTGACTGAACTCCTTGGGGGAGAATTGTATGTCTCCTGCTCTGTTTTACCTGCATTCTGCATACATTTCATGTTATTGCAGTCTCGGATAATGACCCAGCATATATTTGTTTTAAGAACACTTTCACAGCAGATTTGACAAAACACAAAGAAAGTACTGGTGTGAGATTTCTAGAAATAGCTACAGCTCTCGACCCAACGTATAAGAACCTGAAGTGCTGTCCAAAATCTGAGAGGGACGAAGTGTGCGCATGCTTTTAGAAGTCTTAAAAGAGCAACACTCAGATGCAGAAACTACAGAACGCAAACCACCAAAAAGAAAATCAACCTTCTGCTGGTGGCATCTGACTCAGATGATGAAAATGAACATGCATCAGTACACACTGTTTTGGATCGTTACCAAGCAGAACCCATCATAGCATGGAAGCATGTCCTATGAAATGGTGGTGGAAGCATGAAGGGACATACGAATCTTTAGTGCATCGGGCACGTAAATATCTTGCAACGCCAACTACAACAGTGCCATGTGAACGCCTGTTCTCACTTTCAGGTGACATTGTAAACAAGCAGCAGGCAGCATTAACTCCTGCAAATTGTAACCAACCTTGTTTGTCTGAGTGATTGGCTAACCAAGAAGTAGGACTGAGTGGACTTGTAGGCGCTAAAGTTTGACACTGTTTTATTTTTGACTGCAGGTTTTTTTGTACATAATTCCACATTTGTAAGTTTAACTTTCATAATAAAGTGATTGGACTATAGTACTTGTATGAGGTGAATTGAAAAATACTATTTGTGTTTTTTACAGTGCAAATATTTGTAATAAAAATAAATATAAAGTGAGCACTGTATACTTTGTATTCTGTGATGTAATTGAAATTAATATATTTGAAAATGTAGTAAACATCCAAAAATATTTAAAATAAATGGTATTCTATTAACAGCGTGATTAATCACAATTAATTTTTTTAATTGCTTGAAAGACCTAGTATTTAGGCACCTAAAGATGCTGCTAGGTCCAAGTGGGATTTTCAGAAGGGCCTAAGCATGTTAGGTGCTGTGGCAGAGCTCCAACCTTGTCCCCATGGGTCCCACGCTTCTAGGTGGTATATGCTCACCTCAGTGGCTCACTGCGACCCTCCACATAGTCCTTCTCTCTCTATGGCCAGGGTTACAGTCTACTGAGCCCTTTTCATCATAAGCCAGCAAGGAGGTTGGTGAGAGAACTCCCACAGTCTCTGTTGTCCCTAGAGGCTTGTTTCAGAACAGTTTAGCCTCCTGTCCTGATGGGGCCTGACTTCCCCTCCCAGGAGGTATTCCTGTAGTGGTGGGTTGGGGGGAACCCAGGCCCACCCTCTACTCCGGTTTCCGGCCCAGGGACTCTAATGGTAGCAGCTGTTGGCAGCTGACCTTTCACTGCCAGAGTTGCTACATTTCCCTGGGCCACTTCCCCACAGCTCTCCTGCTTCTCCCTTCTTCACCCTTACCTTAGGGCTCCCTTACCAATGACTTGAGGGTGTCTTCATTAACCACCCCTTCAGCTGCACTTCCTTTCCTTTCCTCTCCTCTGGCTCCCTGGCTCTCCTCTGCCTGACTGGAGTGAGCCCTTTTATAGTATCAGAGGGGCCTTAATTAGAGTCAGGTGGTCACATTAGTTTAATGGCCTCACCTGACTCTTTGCAGGTTAATTGGAGTCAGGTGTTCTCATTAGCTTGGAGCAGCCCCTGCTCTGGTCAGTCAGGGAACAGAAAACTGTTAATCCAGTGGCCAGTATATCTGCCTCTGCTACTCTGCTCTACCCAACTGGCTTGGGTCTGTCACAGTGTCTAAAAGCATCTTTAGGTGCCTAAACACCTTCCAAAATTTAGCCCCAGGTACTTTTGAAAATGGGATTTATGCTCCTAATTAGAGCTGGTTGGAATGGAGTCTTTTCAGAGGCCATGCAGGGACTCTTCTCCTTATTTAAAGGGAAGTCCTATCTCCAGCTGGGAGTTAGTTTACCACGTCACCAGCAAGAGACTGGGCTAGCTGCAGAAGAGCCAGAAGGAGCAGCAGAGGCTGCCTGAAAAGAAGTTCCAGCTTCTTACAGAAATATCAGTCCTATAAGCTACTGCAGGATTTCGAGGGGTGCAGCTGTGCTCCTGGCAAGAGATAGGAGTCGGGGAGCAACACCCTGCTTCCCAAAAGAGATGATAAATTTTTTAAGGTCAGAAGGGACCACTGTGACACTGGTCTACAATTTTTGAGAAGTCGTCTGCTTCAGAGATAAAATGTGCTATTTATTATGTATTTTGATGTGCTGAATTCAAATATGACAATTAAAACAACTGATTGGCTACTGTTTCTAAGATATTTAAGTTTTTACATTTTATGTCTATGTATATTGTGTAGATAGTAGAGTTTTAATCATAAATTGTAAACCTAGGTCTTTTCATGTGTTTATGGTTGCTTTACATGATAATATTTCACCTGTCCTGTTTATGTAACACTTTAAAAATCAGCAAAAGGGTTATATAAATAAAATTTATTATGAAACAAAAGGCAAAAAACTATTATGTACATTGTTCAGTCCTATTCAGTGTCTACTCGGCGCTTCTTGGCTTGTCTCTTGTATTCATTAAATGGAGCATCTCTTGTCACTGTCCAGCAATAGTCTGCAAGCATTGATGGGCTCCATTTGCCCTGATAGCGTTTCTCCATTGTTGCAATGTCCTGGTTAAATCGCTCGCCATGCTCGTCGCTCACTGCTCCGCAGTTCGGTGGAAAAAAATGTAGATGAGAATGCAAAAAATGTATCTTTAATGACATGTTGCAACCAAGGCTTTTGTATGCCTTGAGGAGGTTTTCCACCAACAACCTGTAGTTGTCTGCCTTGTTGTTTCCGAGAAAATTTATTGCCACTAACTGGAAGGCTTTCCATGCCGTCTTTTCCTTGCCACGCAGTGCATGGTCAAATGCATCATCTCGAAGAAGTTCACAAATCTGAGGACCAACAAAGACACCTTCCTTTATCTTAGCTTCACTTAACCTTGGAAATTTTCCACAGAGGTACTTGAAAGCTGCTTGTGTTTTGTCAATGGCCTTGACAAAGTTCTTCATCAGACCCAGCTTGATGTGTAAGGGTGGTAACAAAATCTTCCTTGATTCAACAAATGGTCGATGCTGAACACTTTGCCTCCGAGGCTCCAATGACTGTCGGAGTGGCCAATCTTTCTTGTTTTGTAGTGGGAATCTCTTGCACAACTATCCCATTCACAGAGAAAACAGCAGTACTTTGTGTATCCAGTCTGCAGACCAAGCAAGAGAGCAACAACCTTTAAATCACCACAAAGCTGCCACTGATGTTGGTCATAATTTATGCACCTCAAAAGTTGTTTCATGTTGTCATAGGTTTCCTTCATATGGACTGCATGACCAACTGGAATTGATGACAAAACATTGCCATTATGCAGTAAAACAGCTTTAAGACTTGTCTTCGATGAATCAATGAACAGTCTCCACTCATCTGGCTCGTGAACAATGTTGAGGGCTGCCATCACACCATCGGTGTTGTTGCAGGCTACAAGATCACCTTCCATGAAGAAGAATGGGACAAGATCCTTTTGACGGTCACAGAACATGGAAACCCTAACATCACCCGCCAGGAGCTTCCACTGCTGTAGTCTGGAGCCCAACAGCTCTGCCTTACTCTTGGGTAGTTCCAAATCCCTGACAAGGTCGTTCAGTTCACCTTGTGTTTTGAGGTGTGGTTCAGAGGAGGAGGATGGGAGAAAATATGGGTCCTGTGACATTGATGGTTCAGGACCAGAAGTTTCATCCTCTTCCTCGTCTGACTCAAGTGAGAATGATTCTGGTGCATCAGGAACCGGCAGTCCTTCTCCGTGGGGTACTGGGCGTATAGCTGATGGAATGTTTGAATAATGCACAGTCCACTTTTTCTTCTTTGACACACCTTTCCCAACTGGAGGCACCAGGCAGAAGTAACAATTGCTGGTATGATCTGTTGGCTCTCTCCAAATCATTGGCACTGCAAAAGGCATAGATTTCCTTTTCCTGTTCAACCACTGGCGAAGATTTGTTGCACAAGTGTTGCAGCATATGTGTGGGGCCCACCTCTTGTCCTGATCTCCAATTTTGCAGCCAAAATAAAGGTGATAGGCTTTCTTAACCAGAGTGGTTATACTGCGCTTTTGTGATGCAAAAGTCACTTCACCACAAACTTAGCAGAAGTTATCTGCACTGTTCACACACATACGAGGCATCTCTGCTCACTTTGGCTAAACAGAAATATGTCCCTTTGCAAAATCAAACACTGACAAATAAGAGAGCATGACACTGTATGATTTCTAGAGCTGATATAGGGCAATTTGTTCAGCAGAGTGATGTAAGCTTCGTTATGATTGCATCATCCATGACTTCTAGGAATAACATGATGCAATTCATATGTATGACGCAATACCAGCTTCAGATTGCATCATTCATTGTTTTGCCTAAAAAGCAAGTACTGTCCAAACCCAGTCATAGATTTATTCATAGATCCAGTCAAAGATGTATTTTAGTTATTTCTGGTTTAAATTGAGATCCCTTCCCTTTATAACTCACTTATCCTCCACCATTCCCAAGTCAAGGGTCCTATATACTGACCCAATAGCATATCTTGAAAACTAGAGCCAATCAACAATTTTAAGCATCATTTTCATTCTCAGTGACCCAGAATTAGTAAAGTTTGACTACATTTATTTCAGAAGCATTTTGGCTGTAGAGCAGTATTATCTGGTCTAATCTCCTGCATAACATAGGCAATAGGACTTCCCTGAATCAATTCCTGTTCGAACCAGAGTATATCTTTTAGAAAAACGTCCAATCTTGATTAAGAAATTGCCAGCGAAAGACAGTCCATCATATTGCTTGGTGAATTGAGACAATGGTTAATTACCCTCTTTGTAAAAATGTGTACCTTATTTCTAGCCTGAATGTGCCCAGCTTCAACTTCCAGCCATTTGATCTTGTTATAAACTTTGGCTGCTAGATTGATGAGCCCTCTATTATCAAATTTCTATTCCCCATCAAGGTACTTATACACTATAATTAATTCACCTCTTTACCTTCTCTTTGTTAAGCTAAACAGATTGAGCGCTTTGAGTCTATCACTGGAAGGCATGTTTTTCAATCTTCTAATCATTCTCATGTCTCTTCTCTGAATGCACTTCAATTTATCAACAGATGGGAAGTCTTCTTAACTAGTTTTGATAATCGAAAGCTCCCATGGCACTTTATCATAAGATCACAGTTACATCGCATCCAAAAAACATTGGTACCACCTGCCCCAGCACAGCATACTGGAGGTTGACTCAAAGCAAAGAGTATCATCTTCTGAATTGCCAATACCACTTCCATCAACAGCCATGGCTTTTCCTTAGAGGTGTCATATCCAAGTACTGGCCAAGCCCAACTGTACCTAGCAGGTGAGATGTAACATTACAGGACAAGGTGGTATGGCTACAGGCATAATCAGGGTATTCATCTCACTCAGGTATTCATCATTGCTTTCAGCATTATTTCACTTCAATGTCTGTAATAACTCACAATGTTTCAATCACTTTCAAGTGCAAGGATCAATAAGAACAAATTCATTCACATTTTTAGTTACTGCAAGAGCTCTTATTTCATAAGCTCTAACGTTTTGCGTTGACAGTTGAATATTTGGGAACTTCTATAAAGACAACAGGTTAATTAAGCAAGAACATGACAGGGTTTTAATGGTTCAGCATTAATTCAAGCCTAGTGTGTTACAGTTGAGGCTAGAGGTGCAGTCTCCCTTGTGAAAACTGAAACAAATTCACTCATGTTCATGTCTTAGGGCTTATCTGTTTGGATACTTAGTTCACAGCAAACTGGGGTGTAAATTTACCCCACACTAGCATGACACACACTACATGTCTATGTGGACCTTGCTGCCACACAGGCAATGTCAGGACTACAGTTTGATCTACCCCGTTTTGAAACTAAAATAGACTAAAGCACAATAGGGAACTTTTAGTGTGCAGCAGCAGGGTCCACACGGACACCTCATACATGGCCGGATAGTACAGGGTAGATTTACACCCCAGCTTGCTCCACCCTAACTGTTCATATAGATCAGGGCTAAGTGTGACTTTAAAAGTGGAAGGGGTCTTTCATACCAGGCCAAGTTTAAAACATACACCAGCTGAGAATCAGGACTTGTACATCAGTGTAGCTTTGACTTCAGTATTGCCTAGCAGTTAGCCCACTGGACTCGGACTCAAAAGATTTGGGTTCTAACCGTGGTTCTACCATTGGCCTGTTGTGTGTAATGGCCCCTCTCTGTGCCTCATTTTTCCCCATGTGCAAAATGGGGAGCTAATGATGCTGTCATCCTTCATAAATGCTTTGAGTTCTATGGGTGACAAGTACTAAATAAGATCTAGGTTTTAGTATTATTATTTATTACACAGTTCCTGTTCTTGTGGACAAACTTTTTGAAAAAGTTGGGGGTTTGCATTGGGCTCTGAAGGTGTGACAGTAGAGCATATTCTTACCTCTTCTGCAAGGTGTTCCACTGCCATGGTCCCAAGGTACTTACAATATCTTTCCTTCAGTGGGTGTGGCAGAGGCTCAGCCCCTCATAGGAGGTGCTCAGGACCTTGTACCTCAATACTTCTAATTACTACTTTTCCAAACACAGCAGCCATAAGGTATATAATGTGAAGACCTCTGCTAGCCAGTGTTATAGAAAGAAAGGCCACTGGATAGCTGTTAATGCCACCTCACCCTACCAGTGAAACTACTTCTGGCCTTCAAACAACCCCCAGGACTCCCCCATGCTCATCATCAGAAGCAAGCTCCCCATACATCAGGACACATTAACTCAAAGCAGCACCAGACCCTGCCAGAACGATGGACGTAAAATCTGTAGACAGATCTACACTGTTACAATGATCAATACCCTCCATAACATACAAGATTCATAGGCCCTACACATGCCTATCACAACATGTGGTGTACCTCATCCGGTGCATCAAGTGCCCCAATAACAACTATGTGGGTAAAACCAGACAATCACAACACTCTCAAATAAACTCACACAGAAAAGTGATAAAAGATAAAAACACCGTATCACCTGTGGGCAAACAATTTTCACAAAGCAATCACTCCATATTTGACACCTCAGTCCATGTCATCATAGGAAACCTGCACAACACTATCAAAAGGTGAGCCTGGGAAGATAAATTCATAACTCTGCTAGACAATAAAAACCATGGGCTCAACAGAAACATCATTTTTTTTGGCTCATTACCTCAATTTGTAACACACCCCACTGCCTCCTAGACCTTAACTGCCCACTTCATTTTACTAGTCTCCTACAGCATGGGTAACCCCTTATGCTTAACAATCTAGACTTGAATTGCCTACTTCATTTTAAGTGGTCTCCCACAATGTATTAACCCTTACGCTTAAGAGTGTGTCTCAACTTGTATTTAGCTCAGACACTCTGGTTTCCTTCCCCAGACCTGAAGAAGAGCTCTATGAAGTGCAAAAGCTTGTACCTTCCACCAGCAGAAGTTTGTCCGATAAAAGATTATTACCTCACTACATTGTCTCTCTCATACCATGGGACCAATATGGCCATAAGAACACTAAAAACAACGTAGCAGCTTTGAGAAATGCACATCATTCTGATGGTTCTGAAAGGACAAAAAAGGAGCCCTGTCAAAATTTAGCAGCTGATAACTTATTGACTAACATGAAGAACGAAACATTCTAAACGCTTACCAAGGTCAGCAGAGCTTTTACAAGGCCTGTCTGTGCAACTCACAGATGGACATTTGTATCAAAACAGAGGCTGTGATCAGACAGAGTGGCCAATTTGCTTTGGGCTAGGGATTTAAGATGAGATTTGGTCTTTGTTGAAAACACTCTTCAAGCTTCAGCGCTGCTAGAAGCATTTGCAAGTGATGTTAAAATTCCAGTTAGGCCTAACTGGAACCAAATGAACTGATGATTTCCCAACTTCAAACAGTCAGTTAGTTCCTTGAGGGAAAAACTGGGAGGAGACAGGAACAGGGGCCAAAAAAGGTCACAGTTGAACCTCTGTCAGTAAGAGAAAATAAGGGCTTCTTGATACAGAGAGAATGTCTCCATTTATACGCCTCAGACCAGTCCTGTTAAAAGAGGATCCTAGTATAAAGCATGTCTTTGAACCAAAAGCATGTCTCAATGCAACAAAGTGTAATAGTCATTGATACCTAATCTTGTAACGGCTCCTTAGATTACATGCCCATTAACTACAGGGTATTTCACTGGCTATCAGATTCCTGCTTCTGCTTTGGTCAAGCTCCAATGCACAAGACTTATATGTCCAGGCAATGGCAAACTCACTTATTTTGTGAGACCATGTCAGACGTGGCTGCTTCTCTGAAATGTTCAGTCAGTTTCATACCCTGCAGGATCAATTAAATATATATCTGGCAATATCATTAGTTAAAAAAAAACACAACCTAAAAACCGTTAGAACACAAATGCATGAAAGTGCAGAGCTATAATTGCTGGAATAATTGAATAATGGCTGCTGGATGTTTTCCAGAAGACTTAGTGAAATGAAAATGTTTGATCTTCTGCTAACATGGAATGCTCTTTTCTACTTTTAACAGCTTTTCTTTTGTTTGTCAAAGTCTATTTCCCTGTTCTGAGCAACTGCTATAGTGAAATCTAGGATGTTGGAGAGAGCTCTTGAGGTTAACTCTCAGAGACTATTTCAGCAGCAAACAGAGTTCAGTATCAAGTCTCAATACATTCTTCCTTCACCTCTTGTTGGTCTGAAAGACCAGCTCTGTCTATACTTTGGCCTTACTACAGCAGCAGGTTCTGCACTTCAGCTTTGCCATAGGCACCAAAGGTCCATCTACATAGCTCTCTTTCTTCTTCTTTAGAGCTTGTGAAAGGGGTGAAATAACATTTGTAGCAGGTGAAGTTCTATTATATATCCAAAGACCAGGACAATGGGAGTGCAAGCTTCCCCACTCTGCCCTACTATTGTGCCTCTGCACTGACCTGGAGGGATCATCTCTAGGGCTGAAGGCAGTTCACTCTCCATCAATGTTCCCTCTAAGTTTTTACATCCATGTGCGGAATGAATTTTGTTATGTGCACCAATATGGAGGTGATGTGTAGCGAGGGTGGGGCCGAGGGGTTCAGAGTGTGGGAGGGGGCTCAGGGCTGGGGCAGAGGGTTGGGGAGCGAGGGGGAGGGCTCTGGTTGGGGGTGCAGGCTCTGGGGTGGGGCCAGGGATGAGAGGTTTGGGGTGCAGGCTGTGGTGGGGAGAGAGGACTCTCTCCAGCCCTCTCTCACTGCAGCAGCCTGGGGCTGGGCACCTTTTCTGGGCCATGGCAGCTCCGCAGCCGGGGCTGGGGCTGGGGGAGAGGCGCCTCTCCCCACTTGCATGGCCCTTGATAGCCTGCTGCATGGCCGCGCAGCTTACAGGGAACTTAGCTCTCCATGCCTGTCTTCATTTTCTCTATGATGGTGGTTTTCTAATGTGGACAACTGTTCACATTAGAAACCTAGGAAATGGGCTGGGACCACCAAATCATTTCACATACCCAATGAACAGCCATCATACAGGAGTTACAACAGTGAGAATGCACTTATAAAGGTAGGGGCTTGTGTGGTTAGAAGTTGAATGCATTGTTGCCCCTTTGTCAGGTGGTTGCAGATGTCAGAGCCTTGCAGATTGATTTCCTGATGGAGGGAAAATCAGTGATGCAAAGTCTGGGTATTTTCTTAGTCTATCTTCTTAGTGTAACTTGTTTTGTAAATCTGCGGTTAGGCACTTAAATCCCTTTGTGAATCTGGCCCATTACTAACACCAGTGGCAAATACACCTATTGTTTCGGATCCAAGCACTCTGCTTTGCTTGCCTACAAGGAGGATGGAAAGTCACCTCTACCTCCTGGAAGACATTGTATTAGGAGCAATTTAATGCAGGTTGGAGCTTGCACATTGCAGGCATACTGTAAATCTCAGCTTTCTGCAGCAGTGGGTATTGAGATGCTCTTCACTGAAAATGCATACACCAACATAAACATAAACAAGCTTGGCAGCTGCCTTCTGCCTCATATCTGGGGTCTCTTTAGAGCTTTTTAGCCTTATTGGAATCAAGTGAGAGGCCAAACTGGTGCTTTTCAGAGCTCTGCCCCCAGTTCATTGCTGTGGAATTTTCCTCATGAGGCTGCTCCCATTACAACAGGATGTTTGCCTAATTGAAGAGCACAGCTTGTAGCAGTCATCATAAGCCACCTTACACATTTAACTTAAATGGTGTTGATTAAAAACAACATCGGGGAGTGGGAGCAGTGGCTGCATCAATTATGTTGCAAATGCCCAGACAATTCAAGATAAATTAAACATTGAAAAATTCATCTTAAAGCAGAGAGGAAAGCCAACTTGATATTCACTGTGTGTTATTGGCTCGGTGCAAACACAGGCTGATTACTACCAGGAACTTTAGGAATCAGTTCAGAAGCAAAAAAGCTCCTCTTCAAAAAAGGTGAGTAAATTAGAATGAAAGAAACCTCTCTTAAGAAATCCTCTTCCACTTATTTGTGGTCCAAGTGGAGAAGGATCTACAAAAAGGCAGTTTGTATTCAGTATAACAGTTATTGTGACTAGACTCAAATGAAAATTAGGCTATTAAGGGCAAGATTCTGCTTGGAAGTTGGCCGTTCTGTTTGTGCACAGTCAGGGGGGAAGAGAGAGTAAAGAGCCACCAGAGGCTTCATTTCAGAAGAATTCTGGGGGGAGGGGGAAAGTTATGTCAGCATGTAGAACATGATATGTGATTATATTCTATCCTTCAAAATCTGGACGTAGCAAAAATGGAGCATATAGACCTATGAAAAGTCTAGGGATGCAACTGTCCCCCTTGCCCCATAGCAAATGATGCCCCTGATAGGGGCTCCCACCCACATACAGAGTAGGCAAGGGCTGGCCAAAACTGCTTTCCTTGTGCTCAGGGGATCGTAGGATCATTCTCTAATTACTTCCTTGGGGGGCCCATAGGGGAAGATGTTCAAAGGCATTTGTGCATCTAAAGTTCCCGGTAGCATCTAGTGGGATTTTCAAAAGCACCTAAGTATCAGTCAAAGTTAGGCACTTAACCTACTTATGTTGGATTGGGAGTTAGGCATCTAACCTATTTCGGCACTTTTGAAAATCCTGGTAGGTCCCAGATCTTTCAAGGTACCTAACGAAATACCTTGGGGCTCTGGGCCTAGATGCCTAACTGCATAGTTAGGCACCTAAATACCTTTGAGAATTTGACTCTGGGCTCCTTAAATGGCTGAGAATAGATGGAAACATGGCTCTGCTTCCCTCCCCTGCACTGTTCCCTCCCACTGGCCAGCAGAGTTGTGTGCTGACCCTTGTAAAGAAGGGGAGTAATTGGTGTTCTCCCTTGCACACCTCTTGGAGGCAGAATGGGGCAGTGCAGCTCCACACCATCTCCTACACCTGGCACAATCTAGCACTAGACACTGATAGTGTTATTTGTATCAGACCAACTCTTGAAGTCCTCCCTCAAGGGCCAGCTCTGCCAACCACACTCCCATTGTGCAGTAAATTCCTCCACAGCAACACCTTTGAAATTCATTGCACTACTTGAGGAGTGAGCAAGTACTTCATGTAAGTAAGGTGGGTAGACTTGGGCCCCGGGTTTGTTCAGTCCTTACTCAGGCCAAACTTTCATTGAAAAATTGATGGAAATCTGGTTGAGGGAGGAGTGATTAAGGATTTCGGGTTTCGGTCTCTTTTAGGGTTACCATATGTGTGGGTTTTCCTGGACATTTCCTCTTTTTTGATCCTCTGCCCTCGTGGATTTTTCAAATAAGAGGAAATGTCTGGGATTTTTGCAGAGCACAAGTTGCAGCTCAGAAAGAGCCATCTCTTTGTCCCGATTGGTCCCTCCCCTGCATCCGCAGCTGCCGGGTCCTGCCCACTGAGGCCCCTGCTCCTGACCCTGGGAAGTGGGAGAGGCAGAGAGACGCTGATGGATTGGTTGGTGCTGTGTCCTGGGCCTGCACCAGTCACCATGACCGGGAGTGACACTGCCCCACACCTCGAGAGTGAGGCTGGAGAGTATCCCCTCCAGCACCCCCCAAATACTTCTCCCAGTACAGACACTCCTCCAAGTACAGACACTCCTCCAGCACCCCACAAATACCCCACCCCACAAATACTCCTTCCCTTCCCCTCCTGGCAGCGTCCTCTTTTGGGAACCTGAAAGATGGTAACCCTATGATTAATCCTGTTCTAGATCATTCTGGCTCAAATAATACTTCACACAATAGTTGGTAGAAAAACACTGTAGTTTAGTCTATTGTATACTATATATATATATATATATATATATATATATATATATATATTTAGATGGAAGGCACTCAGATCCTACAATGATGAATGGCAGTATAAACCCTAACATCCATATAGTCATCTGTATTTTACTCATTTTTCTATCAAGCTATTTTTTTCCAATTGCATGGATAGCCCATAACTTAGCATATCATTCTGGGCTAACTGGGCATTTCTAGTGAATAGCTATTGTGTTTGTTGCTGGGACTGTGAGGCATCCTTATGCTGTTGGCCAATCACAGCTTGTAATTAACAGGCTACAATTTCAGGGTGAAGGATCCATGCACATGTTACAGTGCACATCCCAGGAAAAAGCTCTGAAGTACCTGCTGGAGCAGGATTTCATTAACTCACCAGGTAGCCATAGCAGAGGGCTCATGGGCATTTCCAAAAGTAATTAATGAGCACACGTACAGTTAAGGTGAGTTACAATGCCCCAGTTACAATTTTGAGATACTGCTAAACTAACCTTGGTGTGTGTGTGTATTCACTTGGGGTGAAATCCTGGCCCCATTGAAGTCAAAAGGGAGTTTTGTCATTGACTTCATTGGCCCAGGATTTCACCAAGGCAGTAGATCTGCTGGTGCCACATCTACACAGTCAATTTCCACTGTAGAAATGCAATTTAAATATGTATATTTAGCATATAGTATGTGAAGGTAGGCAAATGAATCACGTATGATTCGTATTGTTTGAGTCTGATCTTAAGTGATTTGAAATTCAGGAATTTTTAAATTTATTCGGTGAATTTTAAGAACTCTAAAACATGAATGAATAAATTATTGGATCAGCTCCCACCTCCTGTTAAACAAATAGCTCAGAAACATCCCAGCTGAACTGCACACTGCTGACAGGCATGGCAGATGGTGAATAATCTGTTCCCATATGAATATTTTTCGATGGCTACTTGACACTTGATAGACACCTTCTCTTTGTGCTAGAGCTAAATTTCTGTTTGTAATGGCCTCCTCATTCCCTACTCTGATGCCATTTCCCTCTCAGAATCTGGAAAACCCAAAAGAACAAAATGACAAGCAAGAAAAGAATTAAAAAGGACTGTTAGTTTTAAGAGAGACAAGGTAGGTGAGGTAATATCTTTTATTGGACCAACTTCTCTTGGTAAAAGAGACAAGCTTTTGAGTCACACAGAGGTCTTCTTCAGGTCTGGGGCATCACCATCTATTACTTTTAATGCTGTTTCGGGCAGGGATTGTTTTAGAACAGCACCGACTACTATAGAGTTCTGGTCTACGACTGGGACTTCTAGGTCCACCACAATACAAATAACTACTACTAATAAAAGTATTGATGACCCTGTAGTCATTTTCAGATTTACTTGAACTAAAGCTGTTACCTCATCACATGCACCAGTAGGTGGCAGGATAGTGCTGCCAATGCAGCTGCTGCGGCTATGACTGGTAGGTGTCTATCCTATGCCTTTTAAGGACCAGATTTTTAAAGTTCTCCCAGGAATTACTGTATCATGTTCAGAAGACGTGCGCCTATGGCAGGCATTCATGAGAGAGATCCAATATGCGCTCTCTCAATTTATTAAGGAACCATCACTCCGGACTAGAGATTGACCTGAACCAAATTCCCCAATTGCAAATACCCTTAAGCATTGGGAAAGTTCATATCCAGGTCATGATTTTCAGCTCAGGCTACATCTATTCTCCTGACTGTTCAGTTGCTAGCTCCTTAAGAAGCTACAACCCTTCTTGTGCAGTCCCCATACACGATGCCAACCCACCTACCACCTGACCCTGGTTTTATCAACGCTGCTGTGCCAAAGAAGGTTGTTAGGATCCCTTTGTTAAAATTCTGCCACTGGATTTCAGAGAAGAGTGGGAAAAATTTGTGTCCTTTTGGACACAAAATCATCTCTAGTGGAGAAAACAAATCCCCTGTAGCTCAAAATAGTTTGAAATACAAGAAGAGGGGTGTGTGTGTGTGTGTGTGTGTGTGTGTGTGTGTGTGTGTGTGTGTTTTTAACCCGGTAATAATCTTCAAATATATTCAGGGCTGCGATAAAGAAAATGGTGATCAATTGTTCTTCATGTCTAGTGAAGGTAGGACAAGTAGTAATGGGCTTAATCTGCAATATGGGAGATTTAGATTAGATGTTCTAACTATAAGGATAGGTTGGAATAGGCTTCCAAGGGAGGTTGTGGCATCCTCTCATTGGAAGTTTTTAAGAACAGGTTGGACAAACACCTGTCAGAGATGGCGAAGGTTTACTCGGTCCTGCCTCAGCACAGGGGGCTGGACTTGATAATCTCTAAAGGTCTCTTCCAGTCTTACATTTCTACGGTTCTGTGATTGATTTAAACATTGCTGGTGATGGAGAATCCACCATGTTGCCAGTAAATTGTTCCTATGGTTAGTTACTCTCATGGATAAAATGTATATCTTATTTCCAGTCTGAATCTGTATAGGTTTCAGCTTCCAGTCATTGGATTACATTATGCCTGTCTCTGCTAGATTCAAGAGCCCATTAGCAAATATTCATTTCCCATGTAGGTACTTACAGAGTCACTGTAATCAATTCATCCCTTACACTTCTCTTTGTTAGACGCGAGGAGCTCAATATATTTAGTTTTTCACTGTAAGGCTGGTTTTCTAATCCTTTAATCATTCTCATGGCTTTTCTCTGAACCCCGTCCAGTTTGTCAGTATCCATCTTGAACTGTGGACACCAGAACTGCACGCAGCATTCCAGCAGCAGTCACACTAGTCTCAAGCTCCTACTTGAGATTCTCCTGTTTATGCATCCCAGGATAGCATTAGCCCTTTTGGGGTCATTTTCAGCTGATTATCCACCAGGATTCCCAATGACACCCATCAAATTCACTTCTACCTATGATCCAGGTAAGGCTATGGTAACCTCAGGTCTCCGGAAGTCAAAGGGAATTTTTTTTTTTTTTAAATGTATGCTGATCATTGTTTTTTAACCCCTTCACTGGTGTGCTCACCTGGAGCAAGAATCACCATAGATTCTGAGGCTTCAATGGAAGGGAGACACTGTCAAATACTTCACCTTATACATGGGACAGCACCCTGGGTGATTAAGCATTCAAGAAGGTAAAATCTTCCGCTGTCTGATATTGTTATGGGATGGGTTACTTTGTCTGGATCAAGGAAGAAGAAAATGTGCGGTGCACATTTTTCAGCCCCAGTCAAGAAATGAATTACACAATAAGGTGAATTTTCAACTGCAGAATAAGTGTAAGGTTCCGGATGGATTAATATTTTTGCCAGATTGGACACTTGATAAATTAGGCCGTGCAGACGATTTGGAAATCTTGATTCAATTATATTTGTTAGGCACTCCCAGGCATTTGGGTGTGAGCGCCTTAGAAATCGGCCTCAGACCACATAAGGTGCCCCTTAATATCCTGGACGAGCCCCCAAAAATGTAACCCTTCTGCCTCTCTGAATTGGCAACAAGGGCTGGGTTCAGTATCTAGGGGTTCCGTTTCAATAACACAATGCAAAACCGGCTCGAGCCCCCACCCAGTGACCTGGGACAATTACATACCACCCCCTGGGTGCCTCTTGGAGGCAATACTTCCCCTCTCGCAAGCATGGAGTCTGAGTGTAGCAAAAGCCTTTTAATAAAAGGGAAACAATGCGGCATTATGTTGGGGAAACACCACAAACAGGATTCATAACACAAACCATGAGCAAAAGACCCACCTCCAAGTAAGTTTGGCAGTGTCCTTTTCCCCTCAGGGGAATCACCCCAAAGTCCAACAACCCCAAAGTCTCTGTCCCGGTCAGTGCCACCCCAGAGTTCAAAAGTTTATCTGCAGAGTTTTACCCCCCCCAGCCTGGGCGGAAATGGGGGGGGCACACGGGATGTTAAGGGGCACCTTACGCGGTCCGAGGCCAACTGCCCCACCTCTCCATGGAGTTCTGCTGCAGCTTTTACCATGAATGGCTCCGCTCTACCAGCCGCGCCGCTCCGCTCCTCCAGCCGTCCCCGCAAACTGCTCCGCTCTGCTTCCCGTTCCGTGGGCTGCTCCAACCGTCCCACAAATTGCTCAGCTCTGCCAGCCACTCCACTCCACCAGCCGTCCCATAAACAGCTCCAGCTGCCCCCACAAATGGCTCAGCTCCGCTCCGTGCCGCTCCATGGGCCGCTCCAACCGTCCCACAAACTGCTTGGCTCTGCCAGCTGCTTAGCAATATATCTTCAGGCTCCCCCACTGGTTAACGCAGCACTCAGTGATCTCAGCTCAGAAATTTTAGCTCTTTTAGTGATTTCAGCTTGTAGTAGGGGAGCCCCAGTGCTGGTGCACCATTGGCCCAAAGTGAATTCAGTTCAGCAACTTCTAGCTAGACTCCTAATGGAAGCAAACTTAGCTCTGCTATTCAACAGTGGAGAGAGGGGATAGTGCAATTGGTGTTCCAGGCCCTCAAAAGGGTCCCATACCATTAGGTACACATACCTATCCCCCAACCTCTCTCAATTCACTGGGTTTTGTAACCCATGCCCCTTGTCTAGCGAGTGCTACTTAGTTACTGGTGAGTCCTTCTGTCATACAACAGTTCCACTGGCCTTGATTCACAGAATCAGGGAAACAACACTTTATTCTTCCTGCCTCAATAACAGAGAAACTGGGGATCCCACAGCAGCCAAAGTAACCACTTTCAGTTGTTGTTCCAGGCTAGGCGGGTGGGTGTGCCTATGCAAACAAGATCAGCCCCTGAAGTTCTTTTCCACCCTCGCCATAATTCACCACCAGATGTCAGGGTAGAGCTTATCCTGACCCTGCTTACAATTATATAGCAAATTATTAGTTACAATGAATAAGACACAAAAGGTCTAATTCCTGAAAATCACAGGGCACTCTTTGAAGCCAATGAAAATTGAGGGTTCTTGGCTCGAAGGACCTGATCCTTGACATTTGAGACTGTAGGGCATTCAGCACCTTGCAGCGAAAAGGTCCAAATTAACAAACGCCTTACTAAAAAGAAGGGAGGCTTTTAGTATTATGTGCTTGGAGGGGACCTTACATGGGCAGATCTCCCCTCTCCATGTAAGAGGAGGAAGTGCTGACTCAGGGGCACTGCTCCCCCTTCACACTATGGAAGGCCCTCCCTGGGACTCCACTGGGTTTAGTGGATAAAGAGGTGGAGACTGAACTCCATGGCATTCTTCCTTGCAAAACCCCTTGATTTCTATGCAGAAATCCATATTGGAGCTAGTGCAGCTTCACTGAACCATCTTTCTTTGGGTCCTCTCTGTGACTGCTAATGGGGCAGCTGTATGGGGACCCAGCCAGTGACAGGATGATTTGATTGGGGGTGGGGGGGAAGAGGACCAGTTGAGTCACATGGAGGGACATGTTGACAGGGGCTTTTATAGCAGAGCAGGGAGCTCCTTCCCTGGCCCAGCATCTCTGGAGTTGGGGGACTTCCCATTAGAAATTCTCCTTTTTTGCAAGAAGATTTTTACAGGATATCCAATGCAGGGAGGCTGATGGAGTTTCCCAGCTGGTCCACAGTTTTATCTGTCTGTAAAGCAGCTATTTGGATGACCTTATGTCGCCAGGACAATAACAATGACTATCTGACAAAGAAGGATTTATTGACGGTTCTTGCTGGTATTACAGTACACACTCTGACACTTGCAAGAGTTATGATAAGACACAAGCTGTACATTTAGTTCCTAAGCACTGCACATGTTTATAGCTGCCACCTTTATATTACCCTCCTGCCAGAATCAGCACACAAAACCAGGGGTGGCTCTAGGCACCAGCAAAGTAAGCACGTGCTTGGGGCAGCCCATTTGCAGGGGCGGCAGGGATCCAGGATGGGAGCTGAGAACCAACAGGGGGCCCTGGAAGCTGTAGTTCCTTGGTTAGCTCCCTGCCTATAGAGCCAGCCCTGGAGCAGGGAAAGAACTACATTTCCCAGCCACTACCAACAGAAAAGAGGGGGAGGGAGTGGGGAAGCTGAGACCTCATGCTACAGTCTGCTATGAATGGAGAGCTGCACTGTGAAGGGTAGGGATACCATATTTTAACATTCAAAAAATAGGACACTCCACAGGGAGGGAGGGAGGGTAGCCCCACCCTGCCCCCATCCACTCCCTCCGACTTCCCCCAACAGAAACCCTAACCCATCCAACCCCCCTGCTCCCGGTCCCCTGATCACTCCCTCCTGGGACCCCTGCCCCAACTGTCCCCCAGGATCCCACCCCCTATCTAAGCCTCCCTTGTCCCCAATTGCCCCCTCCTGAGACCGCCCCAACTTCCCCCCTAGGATCCCACCCCCTACCTGTCCCCTGACAAATCCTCAGGATTCCCATGCCTATTCAACCTGACTGCCCCCCTGACCCATCTAACCCCCCATTCTCCCTGCCATTGACTGCCCCACCGAACCTCCGCCCCATCCAACCCCCCAGACCCCTTACCGTGCCACTCAGACCAGCATGTCTGGCTCCGCACAGCGCCAGACACACTGCTACATACATGCTGCTGTGCTCCCCCACGGAGCCACAGCCCCCTTCCCCCCGCCAGCACCTGCCTTCCAGATTTGAACACCTCAAAATTCAGGAGTGCTCAAGCTCAGTTTGGGCAGCTTTTACTTCATTTCTCCCAAATCAAATATACTGATCCACTGTAACTTGCTGTAGAAAAAGTAGGATAAAATTGAGCAAGAAATGCTTCCCAGTGGTTATTAGGATTGGAATTGCTATTTTCAACAGTGTTTGTTTGTTTGTTTAAAAGGGAGACAGTGATATTGCATTGGCAAATTCCCCATAGAAAGAAAGAGTGGAAGAAAAGAATAATAAAGGCAGCTCAACTTTTCCTCATTTATGTAGGACAGTCTTATAATATGCATCCAGATATCCTCCAATCACACAAGCTGAAAATTGTTCCACTTTACTGCAGTTCTGTAACCATATGGGAAACAATCCTGTCTGTGTTCTGTGCACATCTAAAATTCATGCTGAATGACCTGCCGTGGGAGCGAATTACCAATGACCCAGGGCTGCAGCGGAAGGAGGGTGCAGGTGGGGGGTGGGGGAGAGAGCCCAGGGCTGGGGTGGCAGGAGGTGTGTGTGTGGGGCAATGGTGGGGGGGAATGAGGGAGCCCAGAGCTGGGGCGGCAGGGGGTGTGGGTGGGTGGGGAGAGCCCAGGGCTGGGGCAGCAGGGGGGGTGCGGCGAGGAGCCCAGGGCTGGGACGGGGGGCAGCCAAATTTTTTTTTGCTTGGGGCGGCAAAAAACCTAGAGCCGGCCCTGCACAAAACTGCTCATAAGCTCAGCATTAAGGCATTGACGATCATATTCAACCGAGTGGCGAGCACAGCTAAACTGCTCTGCTGTAGGAAAGGCACCAGGGCCCTTGGCAAAGGGAAAGCCTGTAGTAACATTAAAAGGAAATAGAGTTGCCAGCATGTCAACTTGCTTTAAATAGCCCAATTTACCAAATAGCCAAAGTCTAGCAGTAACAAAGGTAACCCCAAGGTGAGGAATACATAGATTGGGACATGGGTAGAAACAGTATTTCCTGTCCCCAAATAAAAGAGATCCCTGAAAAGACGCTCACATAAAAGGGTGCTTCTGTTACACAAGTCAGCTGAAGTTAAATTGCCGGTAGTTATTGGAAAGACTTGTTTTGTCCCTTAATTGCTGGGGCCCAGTGGTGTTTACACTATACTAGGAACCCAAACTTAATTGTATTCCTATTTTGCTCTTGCACACAGACAGATTCAGGAAAAGGGAGAGGTTGTAAGAGTCAATTAGGAGAGCTCCTTCTGCCAGTACATAATGAAGGGGGCTGTATTCCACACTGGCCCTGGAAATCAGTTCATTAGCATGATCTCTGAGTTTTGTCTCAGCAGCAGTTTCTTTTGTTCTGCTGCAGTTCTTTTTTGGTAAGCTTGCTCTTACTTTATTCAAAGGAATAGCCGTGCGTGCTTCTAAAAAGTGTGCAACGTTATTTGAGAGTAATTGCCCAAACCATGCTAGCATGCAAGTGATGTTGCTCTGTTTTGGGCAATGATTGGAGCGAATACTAGAATTTGTTTTATAAAGGATAAACTTGGGGAATTTCAGGAAATCTGTCAGTTGGGGAGCCAGCTCACATAAGTCATAAAAATTTGACTTACTGGTCATTTTTAAAGTACCAGAAAGTCAAGTCAGTCAGTGGGTGGGGGAAGGAAGCACTTAAATGTGGGGTTTTGAATAGATCAAAGTAACTAACCCAAGAATTGCACCTCTCATTAACATTCACCCATATCTTATGGCTAGATTCAGTACTGCCAACCGCAAGCATTCAGAAATCATGAGTCTAACATCCAAAATCCTGAGATTGGCTTAAAAAACACAAGATTCTTTTCAATTAAAAATAACTTTTTAGGTATTTTTATTTGGTGTCATAGCCTTTATAAGTTATATTTTCAAGCTTTTCTCTGCCACAGTAAGGGCTAGAAATCTGCATTCTTATGTAATCACATGAATCCTGGATTGTGAGCTTTAAGAAAAGAACAATATATCATAAACGATGGGAAAACTGTCTATTAGAATACAGAGGAACTCATTACTACGGCCTATGCCTAATCCACTAGATGAAAACAGTCCCACCCGCGGCAGGTAATTTTTTCTTTCAGCCTATTTTTCCAGCTGTAAACAGGGACAATAATATTTACCACTGGTAAATTCTTGAATGCACACAGTATTTAGCTATCTAATAATGACAGAAGATCAATGTGGCTGCTCTGAAAGACCCCAGCAAATAAGCGAAGTTTGTACAGACATTGGAGACCGAGTTATCTGATGTCCCAGAGAACTCCACAGATATTGATGCAACCTGGCAGAAGTTCAGAGATGTGACATATAATACGGCATCCAAGGTTTGTGACTTTGTAAGGTGGAAACACCAAGACTGTTTCGATGAGAATGATCCTGAAACAGACCAGCTACAGGAGACCATACATGCCACACACAAGTTCTACTCCTTGGACAAGAAATCAGCAATGAAGAAGGCCAGGTACCATTGGCCAAACATGCACTACAAATCTGATTAAGGCTAATGAAGAATCACTGGTGGGAGCAGAAGGCTGCAGGAAGCCATTGACAAGCATGACATGAAAGCCTTCTACGAATGTCTCCGTGCTGCGTATGACCCCAAGTCAAGTGGTACAGCCCCTGTCCTCACAGCAGATGGTAACCAGCTGCTCACAGACGAAAGTGATATTCTCTCTCGCTGGGCAGAGCACTTTGAAAGTCTCTTGGACAGTCAGTCCACTATATATGACGAAGCCATGACTGCATCATCCTATCCTGGAGTAACTGTCCATGGACGCTTCTTTAGACGAGGTTATTAAGGCCATCAAGCCCCTGTCCATGGACATGTCTCCAGGCCCTGATGGCATTCCATCCGAAGTGTACAAATGTGGAGGTATCCAGCTGGTCAGGAAACTCACCAGCCTTTTCAAGACTATATGGGAACTGGATATCATGCCCCAGGAGTATAAGGATGCCTTCCTAATCCCTCTATACAAAAGGAAGCATATCTAGCTGTGACAACCATCGCAGAATCTCACTGCTGCCTATAGTGGGGAAGATTCATGCATGGGTTGTCCTCCAGAGGCTTGTCTCTCACCTAGTGGACTTGGTGTATCCAGAGTCACAGTATGGCTTTCATGCTGGCCATGGCACCATGGACATGATTATTGCAGCCTGACAAACACAACAGAAGGCTCATAAACAGAACAAGGATCTGTACATGGTGTTTTTTGACCTGTCCAAGGCCTTCGACATGATGAATCAGGAGGGCCTATGGAAACTCCATAAATTTGGTTGCCCAGAGAAGACAATTGCTGTCATCCCCTCATTTCACAATAGCATGATGGAGTGTGGTGACTCATCAGAAACCTTCCCTGTCATCAACGGCGCCAAACAAGAATGAGTAATGGCTCCGGTCCTCTTTGCCATTGTCTTTTCAGCCATGCCCTTGTTCTCATTCCAAGACTTTGATCGAGGTATATACATCCAGTTTAGATTAGATGGGGGCCTATTCAATCTACAGCAACTCAGGGGCCATATCAAGGTAAATGAACAGCTATTGAGAGAACTTCTGTTTGCTGATGACTGTGCCCTCATTGCGCACACACACTCAAGGACATTCAGCTTTCATAGACTGCTTTGCCTATGCTTCAAAATGCTTTATTTTCACAATCAGCCTGAAAAATATGGAGGTCATGTACCGGCCAGTAACAGAGCACCAGCATAACTAGCATCATGATCCCATTGTGACAATTGACAAAACACCCCTCAACTCAGTCATGAAATTTTGCTACTCAGGTAGCATACTTTCCAGCAACACCATATTGGATGATGAGATCATTCATCGCCTGGCAAAGGCCAACTTAGCATTTGGCAGGCTCACCTACAGGCTCTGGAAGGAGCATGGAATTTGCCTCAGAACCAAGATAAAAATCTACCACATTGTTGTTCTCACCTTACTCCTCTATGCCTGTGAGACTTGGATGCTCTACCAATGTCACATCAAACAGCTGGAGAGCTTCCCCTTTGCTGCCTAAGATCCATCTACATCATCAAGCGGAAGGACAGGATTCCCGACACTGAAATCCTTGAGAGGTGCCAAATTCTTGGTATTGAAAGCATGATGATCAGGACTCAACGTCACTGACCCTTCACTGGGTCAGACACATGGTCTGCATGGAGGCTTCACATATACCAAAAGTGGTGCTTTACAGCCAACCGAGCATGGGAAGCTGCTCTAAAGGTTGACAAATCCTCATATTCAAAGATACCCTGAAGGTCAACCTCAAAGCATGCAAGATAGTTGTTAAAACCTGGGAACTCATTTTACTGGACAGACCCAGATGGAGAGGTATGTGCCATGAGGCTGTGTCCACTTTTGAGGAGTGGCATGTGAGGTCTTTGGAGGAGAAGAGAGCACATTGTAAGGCCAACACCTTAAACCCGCCCCTCAACAATGACTACACTTGCAAGACCTGCAACTGCATTTGCAAATCCAGGGTTGGACTTGCTTCCCAGGTGAGAAGCCATAAAAACAAATAAACCAACAACTTAAGTCAATACTATCTGAACACCCCTCCATCGAAGCGATGGGAGACTCCATCATCCTCAAGCACCTACTTCTCTGACAAGCACTTTCACACTTTCTACCAGGACACCCATTATAACTGGAAAAAAAAATCCCAGTTCAAGTCCATCAAGCCACCAAACTTGTCCCTCTTCAAAAATGCATGCAATAAACTACAACTTGATAACAGCTAGGCAGATGGCAAATTGTGATTATTGCTCTTGATTGGCTAAGAATTGTACACAGTTTCTTATTTGTTACTCTGTCTGTCCCTCATGCCCCAACCCCTTCTTCATCTCATCCACTTGTTATGTCTAGTCTTTTAGACTGTACAATATATAGGGCTTGGAGTGTCATCTTCTATATATTTATATAATTGCTAGCACAGAGGTTCTGACCTGGCTGATGCCCCTAGGAGCCATCACAATAAAAAGAATCCATAGGTATTTTCATGTGTTTACATATTTGAAAACTGATGCTCAAGAAGGCTATTGGACTTGTCTAGGGTGACATTGTGGTCTAGGGCATTAGACTTGAGTCAGGATACCTGGGCTCATAATGCTAGCTTTTACTAGAGTTGATTGAATAATATTTGTCACCCAATGTACTGATATTACTATGGTTTTCAAATACATTATTCTACAACCCTCCCAAAAATTACTGTTCACCCAGCTCTAGTATTAACACTGTCTCACTGTGTAGCCCAAGCAGTTCAGGGGAGGGATAGCTCAGTGGTTTAAGCATTAGCCTATTAACCCTAGGGTTGTGAGCTCAATCCTTGAGGGGGTCATTTGGGGATTGGTCTTGCTTTGAGCAGGGGGTTGGACTAGATGACCACCTGAGGTCCCTTCCAACCCTGATATTCTATGAAAAGCAAGAAATTTTGTACTACTCATGTAACAAACATGTTATTCTTATAAAGAAATGGATATTTCAATACAACACACTTAAATCTGACTCCAAATACACACTATTTCTTCACCGGTAATCTCAAAATATAACCACTGCCAAAATATAAAAAAAATCCTCTTTTGTGTGAAAAAAATCTCGACCTGGTTCTTCAAAGTTTTGCACTTTGCATGGCCATTTTTGCCTGCGCAATGTGAGTGCAGAGTCGGTGTAAAATTCTACTATTCTGATTTAGTAGAGTTTTACCTCCTCTGTGCATGGAGGTAATGGCTACGGAAGGCACAAGACAACAAAGAATTGGGTTCTCCGTATGTACCTATTAATAATGCATTACCCAGACTCGCATGTAAATCCACATACATAAATAAGTTTACTATTAAGTAATGATATTCTGTGCTGTTTCTGTTGAACGCCATCTGTTTTCAAGAAATAGCATTGTTATCTACCAAAAATTATACCGTTCATTTATAAATATATTAACTTATAATATTTTCTATTTAACAGCATCCCTTGAAATATTTAGATACAACCTCCCCCCCAAAGATAAAAAAATACAGTAATAAAATGCAACAATTTGTGGGTCAGAGTTAAGAGTGTTGTGTTGTGATGACGTGGATTTATTTATACTGGGTAAGAATGTGTTATTTATGATGTGGGCAATGTAATATTTGTTAACTATTCATTTCCTTGCTTTTGTGGGCTTGTGTTTGTAAAAGGTTTTGCATGTGAAGCTTCGAGCTTTTTGATTTGGGAATTAAAAGATGCAATTTGTATTTTACCCAAATCAAATGTCTGTATCTGGATTCCTTTCACTGGAAGAGTCTTGTCAGTTTCTGAAATCCTGCCTCTCCCTCAGACTGTACCTGTAGCTTCTCAGTGGCTGCAACTCTGGTTTCAGCTCCCTTCCACAGGCTAGACCTCAGATCCTTTGTTCTCTGCTGTCCCTCTCCTCTGGAAGTTGGAACCTGGATCTACTCTGGATTTCTCAATGATTGACGTTAGTACCTTTGTCTTGTCATCACAAGATAGTGACTCATCTCAGTGCTGTAGGACTCAATTCTCTTGATTTTTATATGACATGGATCTAGTGTGATATTGAACTAAACTAGTTTCAATCCTTGGTATTAGATTGTGGCTCAGCTGTAATCAGGAATGGTCCTGTAAGACTGGAAAAAGGAAAGAGATATTCAGAATGAAGAGGCTCAGTATTTCCAGGCTAGTTCTGAAGCCTCAATGAATTTTTGCAATGTTCCCTTCTGCACCTTTAACTCCAGCCTGCAGGAGCCTAGCCTGGAGTGATGCTTATAAACATGCACCTTGGTCTCTCCTAAACACTAATTTTATAGCTATAGAAAGGTATTGTTTTTAGCATGTTTTAAAGTATTATGAAAAAAACACAAATTCCTTCCTGCATTAACAATATGCTGCTGTTTCATTCTTGTTATGATAAAGCTTACCAACTGTTAGGGAAAAGCTGTTTTTGTTTCAAGCTGCTTTCAGTTAACAAGGTGGAACCATGCAATGGAGTATTTAAGAGATTCCTGATAAATCTTTCCCATTGTGCCTCTTTCAGATAGAAGCCATGCAGACATTAATGGAGAGATTATAATCATGGCCAGACTTCCTATGGTCTCAGTCCATGAATATAACATTGCTTAAAACAAGTTTTATGATTGTAAAAAGTGCTGGACTGTAACATAAGAAAATAGCAATTGTCAGACTAGATCAATCCCAAGGTCTATCTACCCAGTAGCCTTTCTCTGACAGTGGGCAGCACTAGGTGTATTAGAGGAAGGTTTTAATAGATTCCAAGACTAGAAAGGACCATTGTGGTAATCTAGTCTGACTTCCTGTATAACATGGGCCATAGAACTTCCCCAAAATAATTTCTAGAGCAAATCTTTTAGAAACACATCCAATCTTGTTTTAAAAATTGCCTGTGATGGAGAATACATTATGACCATGGGTAAATTGTTTCAATGGTTAATTACCCTCACCATTAAAAATTTAATCCTTATTTACAGTCTGAATTTGTCTAGCTTCAGCTGCCAGCCATTGGCTCTTGTTATACTTTCCTCTGCCAGATTGAAGACCCCATTATCAAATATTTGTCCCCCATGTAGGCACTTACAGACTGTAATCAAGCCAATATATTAACATTCTTTTTGAATCAGTGACACCAGAACTGAACACAGTATTCCAGCAGCGGTCACACCAGTGACAAATGAAATAACCTATATATGCCTATGCAAGATTCCCTGGATTATGAATCAAAGGATCTCTTTAGCTCTCTTGGCCACAGCGTCACACCGGGAGGTTATATCCAGCTGATTATCCACCACAACCTCCAAATCTTTTTCAGAGTCACTGCTTCCGAGGATGGACTCCCCCTTTCATTAGAAACACACTTGCCCAGTGATGAGTCCCCATTTCAATTATATGTTGAGACCTATCAGTTAGCCAGCTTTTAATCCATTTAATATGTGCTAGGTTATTTTTATACTGTTCTAGATTTTTTTAAAATCAAAACGTCACATGGTTGCAAGTCAAATACCTTACAGACGTCTAAGTGTATTACATCAACACTCTTACCTTTATCAACCAAACTTGTAATCTCACACACACAAAACCCCACATCAAGAAACCCTACTGCAGGCAGATGTGGGATAATCTGCCCCCCTGTGAAGGTCTTTTCCTAATTTCTAATAGCTAGAGATTGGTTTAAAGCCGGAAGCAGGAGGTTTTAGATTCCTTCCAAAATTTGTGACTGGGTTGGAAGCCTGGTGGAGAGGTGTGTATGTGTTTGTTTTTTTTAAGGCACAGAACAGCTATTGCATAGGCATTGGGCTTTTCCTCACACAGCATTTCTTTAGAGGTGATCGCTCCTGATACTGCCAACAAGCAGTTTAGTTAGTTCCATTTGTGAGGGTAGTTTTTTGCAGTGTGTATACCTGTGCCTCGTAGTCCAGTTTCCAATGGAATCATCTAATTTCACACAGGATATCAAACAATGTAAGATTAAATGATTTTTGGTTTCTACTGACCTGTGCTGGATGTGAACAGGATACGTAGAAATAAAAGACTATTCTCTCACTGACCTCAACACATTCTGTAATAATTTTAACTGTTTTATTCACTGAAACTGTAATGCATGTCCATGCAGTAAGTGTTTTCCTAGGCTGTTGATCGCTTATTGCTGAAGATGCTTTGCACGAAGACCTCCATTCTACTCCCATATCAGGGCTGCTGCTGCCTGTGTAACTTTTACTGGCCACCCAGCTGCTCTCAGAATACGTAACATTCTGCTAGGTATTAAAGGCAAGCTTAGCAGCTGTGAAAGAATGTTATAAGCCACATTCACTGTAGCCTTTACAGAGGTTTCCCCCCTTCACACACTTTTTCATTCCTGTTTACAAACGACTCTCGTCTTCCTTAGAATCGTTTAACAAAACTTTAGAATCGTGTTAAACTCATCAGTGCCAACTACACAATTTTAAAAGCTGCTCCCTCTAAATCTTTTCCCCTCTATCTGAAAAGAGTCAGTTCAACAGTGCAAAATCCCCTTCCTTCCCAAGAAGCTTAGAAATAAATATAAACACAGAGGTGCCAACAGTGCAGCCCACGGGCAGAGTGTATCCTGCGGGGTTCCAAAATGTGGACTGCAGTTGTCCTTTCCAAGTGACTGAAGACAAATCTGATGAAACTGCATCTTTTATTACTAGGGAACTCAAACAAGAACCTCTACTCATTTTGTAGATGAAGATAGAAATACCAAGAAAATATGACTGCCTATATTTAATTTTGATTAAAAATGTTAAAGTTAGATACAAAGTTGTTTCAGCACTTGGGCACCTGGCAAATTGGTTGCGCCACATGTCTTACAGTAGAGTGGGAAAAGCACCATAGCTACGGTTGCACAAGACTCAATTTTTTCATCCAAAATATTCATTTTCACAGATGTCTCCCTCCTTATTTTTTCAATAAAAAGCCTTTCCTATTGTTTTAATTTAATCAGATTTCCTTAAGAATGCGATTTTAGAAATGATATTTTGGTTTGTTGTGTTGCCAACTGCAAGCAGTCAGAAATCATGAGTCAGGCCTCAAAAACCATAAGACTTTAAAAGATAGTAATAAAATGTGGGTTCTTTTTATTTGCCTTCTGGTTTTTGAGCTATTAGGTGATGAGTATGGTATAAAAACCTATATAGAATAGATATTCAGGCTACATTTTCAAGTTTTTCTCCATAAGCAGGTGGGCACAAAATATAGTTTAAAAGAAAATGAAAGCTACTATCTTCCAATGATCACCCAGCTCCAGGAGCAGGGGCTTTAAGAAAAACATCTAGTTTCATGAATTGGCAACACTACATTGTTGGATATTATTAGCTATCTTGCCACCTCGTCAACAGGTACAATTTCATAAGGTCCTTGACATTTAGTCTTTTTAGAGGATGTTTCAAAATGTTCGGGTTTCCCTGATTAGTCAAGACTATAAGGCTCCAAACTTGCAAATATTTACATACATTTGTACACCTCTGTGCTGTCTGACCAGGATCAATGCCAACCCAGAGTCTATTTCAGGCCTTTGCCTCAGGGAACAATTTATTAGACAGAAATTTGGGCAAAATACTAACAAGGGCAACAGTTCCCAGAGGCTTTCCCCTCACTGCTCTTAACCAGTGTCCTGACCCAGGGATTCCTACTAATTCTCACTCCCCGGGAGTATCACAACAGAACATACACACACATCCACCCCTCTCTTCCAGGCTTTTATAAGGACAGGTGCTCTTCAGGGTTTTACCTGACCCCTAAACCAACAGCCTCAGCTCAGAGGCAGATGATCATGGGTGGTGGTAATGGAGGTTTGGGGAGCTAATGTTCTCTGCCACGGCCCTGGGGCCAGGCTGTAGTGGGGCTCAGGGCAATGCAGATGGGTGGGTCGGGGCTTGGGGTGACTCAGGCGGGGGCAGCTCAGGTGGGTGGGCTGGGGCTCTGGGCGGCTTGGCCAGGCCAGCTGGGGCTCCTCTGTTCACGGGGCGGGGGGCTCAGGGCTCCTCTGGCCCTGGTGGGTGGGAGTGGGGGGGAGGAGGGCAGAAGGGGAGGAGTGAGGGCAGGGCCTTGGGTGAAAGGGGTGGGGCAGGTAGCTAGCCTCCCTGAACGGGGGTTCACATGCCACCCATGCAGCAGATAACTCACAAGGTGAACAGGTTTCAGAGTAGCAGCCGTGTTAGTCTGTATCCGCAAAAAGAACAGGAGTACTTGTGGCACCTTAGAGACTAACAAATTAATGAGCCCATTTCCCTTTAAAGGGGCCAGTCACCCCGTAAACAGTACTTAACGTTAAAACAAGAGTAGCTCCAATGAAGCCAATGGGGCTATTCAGTCACATGCAAAATTAAGCATGTGTGTAAATGTTTGCAGGGCCTAAGAATAGTAAGGGCGTGCACAAGTATATTCCATCCCACTATAGGGAACATGAAAGACGAGATTTAAAAAATAAGATAGAGCTCATTTGATAAGGCTGGGACTTCCAGTTGCTCTCAGGGTTTTAGTTGCCTTACTGCCATTGAAGTCCAGTGAGTTTGATGTCTAATCCCCTAAAGTGTCTTTGAAAATCCCACCCAAAAATTTACTGAAAGACACAAACACACAGAAAAGAGTGGGAAGGAAGGGGGCAAATCACGCAGAACACTGAGCAACAGACAAATGTTGGAAAATATGGTCATTAAATATGTCCATGAAAATATGGTCATTCTTTATGCTTAACTTATTGTTGCAGTTTGATACAAGTTCTTGTTCATTCCACACAATCCTGCAGTCTTTGATCCCACCCTCACCCCAAACTCCTACTGACTAGTGTAGGAGTTTTGGATGCGTAAGGACTATGATCGGGCCTATTGTAGCAATTGTTTGATTCTTTTAATGAAAGGATCATTATTTCTCATTACTATTATATGGGCCTCAATTCAGAAAAACACCCCCATTCATGAAAGTACTTAAGCACAGGCACAAGATTGTCAAAAGCATCTAAGTGCTTTAGGAACATGTATCCTTGTGCTCCTAAATCATTTACGTGCTTCTGAAAATCACACAGACGCTTACAATTAAGCATATGCTGAAGTCCCTTTGAAGTCAATAAGAATTAAGTGCTTTCCTGTATCAGGGCTGTGCTATCTTACTTAATATTACTATCATGTGTCTATTACCGAGTTGACAAAATCAATTTTACTTTGCAAGCATTACACAGTGTTTGAATTACTTAGTTATTGTACATTAGAACAACTGTTCATATATTTTCTAATTTGCATATCGAAACTGTATCTGTCTTTTCTGGGAGAAGATTCAGATCGAATAACTGGTGGTGACTGAGAAAATTGGGATAAATACTCCAACCCATTGTTGGCGAAAATAATTTCTGCAAATGAAAGAGTGTATGAAATGTATTACAAAAAGCAAAACAAACAAATATGGAACATTAAACTAAACATCACATGTTTTATGTCCTGAAGAGTACTCCTCATCCCTAACTGATGCCTAGGGCTTTGTTTGCACTTGAAGTTACACATTTAATTGTGTGGTTCTACACCCTGATAACCCAGTTAAAATTGGCAGCATCAAATGCTTGTTCTGGCCCATTTAGTTCTACTGAGACCCAAAGGGATGGGAGTGTGACTAATCCAGAATGCTTTGGCCAGTCTCTTCACCACTAGAGTCATAAAGCTGGATTCCTTTTGTTGGTTTTTGTGTTGATTTTAAGAAATTAACTAGCCTAGAGCACATCCTTCTTAAACAAAGACAAGTCCGGTTTATATACCAAGGTTCTCAACATACTTTTCTTGGAGGTTAACAGCAGGTGGCTCAAAGGAGGGTTTATCACCTGGAGTAGTTATTTATTAATGATAACCTGAAGACAATCGGTTGCAAAAACACAAATCTTATCAATAGAGCTAGGTGGGAAACAGTTTCCCATCCTGCAAAAATGTAGGTTTTTTGTTGTTGTTTCACAGCTGGATAAAACCAAGACCTTTTGCAGTTCTTCACAAAAACCTAGAGCGGGGGCCTGAGCCCCATGCAGAACATCCCAGGGGTTAGAGCACTCATTTGGAGTGTGGGAGAGCCAGATTCCACTCCCTACTCTGCCTGATTCAGAGCAGCAGCTTGAAGCTGGGTCTGCCACGTCTCAGGTGAGTGCTCTTACCACCAGGTGGGTATTGTCTCTCTCTTTGGCTTTGACCAATAATTTCCTCCTGCACATGAAAAACCTTCCCAATGAAAGTTGTTTAGAAACTGATATGTTTCCACACAAAAAATTAATTTAGATGAAAAACGTTTTTGTTGGAAAATTCCTAGCCAGCCCCGCTCATAAACAGTTTTAAATACTTTCAGGTGAGGCCATTTGAATATACTAACAGTGGTTAGCTCTGGTGTCAAGAACCACCTTCTCTTCTGGAGATTAAAGGCTCTGAGGACTAGTCTCAGTCACATTAAAGAAAATAAAAAGATTCAAATACTCTTGTGAATAAAAGCAGCACATCCAATTCATTATGTTTCTAATAATCAAGTTAATTCATTTTTGAGTATTCAGGCAAGTGCTGGATAGTTATGAAAATGTTTGTGAATCCCAAACATTCACGGATTTTAGCAGGAACAATTATTCTTTTGATTGTTTGTGCTGAGAGTGTATTATTAAGCAAGTCACCCATTGAAGGCTCTGATCACTTGTATTAGGGAAATCTGTTACCAATGTAATATCTGGTGCCTGACTCAATTTAAGTCAAATGTGTGTTTCTTGTAATAGTTTTAAGTAGATGCCCAGACTCATAGACTTTATAGAGACCGCTCATATCTCACCCCAACCTTCTTTTGGTTAAGCTAAACAAGCCAAGCTCTTTGAGTCTCCTCTCAGAAGATAGGTTTTCCATTCTTAGGATCATCCTAGTAATCCTTCTCTGCACGTTTTCCAGTTTGAATTGATCTTTCTTAAACACAGGAGACAAGAACTGCACACAGTGTTCCAGATGAGGTCTCACCCATACCTTTATAAGGATACTAACACTTCCCTGTCTCCACTGGAAATAGCTTGCCTGATGCATTATATGACTGCATTAGCCTTTTTAACAGCCCCATCACATTGAAGGCTCATAGTCATCTTGTGATCAACCAGTACACTCAGGTCTTTCTCCTCCTCTGTCCCTTCCAACTGATAAATCCCCAGTTTATAGCAACATTTTTTGTTGTTAGTCCCTAAATGCATGAGCTTGCACTTTGCACTGTTAAATTTCATCCCACTTCTATTACTCCAGTTTACAAGATCATCCAGATCTTCTTGTAGGATATTCCGGTTCTCCTCTGTATTGGCAATACTTCCCAACTCTGTGCCATCCTCTGCAAATTTTATTAGTGCACACTCACTTTTTGTGCCAAGGTCAGTAATAAAAATGTTAAATAAGATTGGTCCCAAGACTGATCCCTGAGGAACTCCACTAGTAACCTCTCTCCAGCCTGACAATTCACCTGTTAGTATGACCTGTTGTAGTCTCTTCTTTAACCAGTTCCCTACCCACCTTTCAATTCTCATATTAACCCCCATCTTCTCCAATTAACTAATAATTTCCCATGTGGAACTGTATCAAATGCCTTACTGAAATCCAGGTAGATTAGATTTACTTATTTCCTTTGTTTAAAAAATCAGTTATCTTCTGAAAGAAGGAGATCAGGTTCATCTGGCACGATCTATCTTTTGTAAAACCATGTTGTATTTTATCCCAATTACTATTTACCATTGTGTCCATAACTACTTTCTTTTTCAGAGTTTGTTCAACACCTTGCATGCAAGTGAAGTCAAACTAACAGGCCTGTGGCTGCCTGGATCACTTTCCCCCCTCTTTCTTAAAAATAGGAACTATATTAGCAAATCTTTAGTCATATGGTATGACTTCTGAGTTTAAAGATTCATTAAAAATCCCTGCCATTGTGCTTCCAATTTCATGTGCCAGTTCTTTTAATATTCTTGGATGGATATTTTTCTAGGCCACTAGTATAGTCCCATTAAGATGTTCGAGTTTGACTTCCACCCTGGATGTGGTAACTTCAACTTTTCATATGTTCATTGCAATTAGCCACCCTGCCACTACCCCTAAGCTCTTCATTAGCCTCATTAAAAAGAGAGGCAAAGTATTTGTTTAGGTGTTGGGCCATGCCTAGATAATCTTTAATCTCCACCTCATTTTCAGTGCTTAGCAGTCCCACTTCTTCTTTCCTTTTACTATTAGTTTTAATTCCCTTTGCAAGGTCCAAGTCTGCTTGGCTTTTGGCAGTTCTCACTTTATACCTACATTTTTTGACCTCCAGGAGGCCGCTTTCCTTGCTAAGCCATCCCCTCTTCCATTCCATGTAGGCTTTCTGCTTTCTCTTAATCACCTGTTTAAGATGCTTGCTCATTCAGTTTGGTCTGCATAACTTCCCTACAGTTTTTCCCTTGCTTGGGATTCAGGTTCCAGATGGCTTCTGAAACTTTGACTTAACGGTAATTCCAAGCCTCCTCCAAGTTCAGATCCTTGAATTCTTTGGTCTAGTCCACTTCCCAAACTAATTCCCTTAATTTATTAAAGCTCTTTTTTAAAATCAAGGACCTTTATTGTAGATCTGTTTTTGTTTATCCTTCCATTTAGTTTAAACTGAATTAGCTCATGATCACTCGAACTAAGGTTGTCCTCTACAACCAGTTCTTCTATGAGGTTCTCACTATTCACCAATACCAAATCTAAAATGGCATCACCTCTTGTTGGTTCAGCAATTATTTGGTGAAGAAATCGGTCAGCTTTCACATCCAGGAAAATCTTGCCCCTACTGTTATTAGTAGCACTTGTCCTTCAATGTATATCTGGGAAGTTAAAGTCTCCCATGATCACACAATTCCCAGTAGTATTTATTTCAGTAAAAGCATTAAAGAGCTCTCTATCCATATCCAAATCAGATCCTGGTGGTCTGTAACACACCCCAAGCAGTATCCCCGAGGAACCTCTGGTAGCTTTCTTCCCCAAAGTGATTTTGGTCCAAATAAACTCTGTCTTATCTATTCAATCACTTCTAATTTCTTTGCGGTCTACCTCATCATTAATACACAATGCTACTCCACCACCTTTGCCTTTATTTCTATCTTTCCTAAACAGCACATACCCTTCAATACCTGTACTCCAGTGATGATTACTATTCCATCATGTTTCTGTTACCCCTATAATATCTGTTTTCACTTCCTGCACCAGAAGTTCTAATTTCTCCGTTTTGATACCCAGGCTCCTTGCATTGGTGTACAAACATCTGAACTGTTGCTGCTTGTCTTCACCTACATTCCTCACCCGATTGGGTACAGCCATTCTCCTGCCAGAGTTGCATATCTGATAGTGCCGATACCAGTGAAGCTAATAATCTTTCCTCTTAATGTCCATTCTCCTACTCATTGCTGTTCCATTCTCCATTGCTCTATCCTTTCTTACTTGATTTTTCTCCCTCTCAATGTGAAAATCGGAGGTGGAAAATACATGAGCATCTCCCAACATTCTCCTCCGAGTTCCTAGTTTAAAGCTCTTTTAATGAGTTGTGCCAACCTCAATCCCAGAAGTTTATTTCCCTCCTTACTCAGGTGGAATCAATCCCAAGAGAACAGTCCTCTGTCGATGAATGCCTCCCAGCGGTCAGACATCCCAAAGCACTCCTTATAGCAACACTGCCTGAGCCATCTGTTGATCATCATCATCTTGCCTCACCTTCATTCTCCTTTTCTAAGGACAGGTAGAATCCCACTGAAGATCACCCGAGCCTCCATTTCCTTAAGCGTCTTCCCCAGCCTGTCATAGTCTCCTTTGATGTGTTACAGCGAGAATCTAGCTGTGTCATTTGTTCCCACGTGGATGACAATCAGTGGATTCTTTCCTGCTGCCATTAGGATCCTCTTCAGCCTCAGGTCCACATCCCATAACTTAGCTCTTGGAAGACCGCACACCCTTCTGTTCTCCGGATCAGCTCTGGTAACAGGCCTGTCTGTTCTTAGTAGGGAGTCCCCAGTCATGTAGACCTGCCTTTTCCTGGTGACTCTACGGCCTTCCTCCTGTTCTTTCTGGCTGTGAGTCCTCTTGTCTTTTATTCTCCCTTGGAATCTTCTGAGAGTCATCCTGTGTCCTTCTGGGGCTCTGAACTTTGGGGGTGGTGGGTTCCCCCCAACAGTGCCACCTGGAACTGGGGTACCACTGAGCCCTCTGACCCACTAGCCTTGGCTACATTTCACACTGTACTGCTGTGACAAGCTGCAAAGCCCTCCAGCCTGCACTTCCACCAGCATTCATACAGGTAGGGACACATCCAGCTGCAGTTACATGCCGGCTGTCTGTCCAGCCCCTGCAATGAACCAACAATGGAAAGGCTGCAGCTAGGGCAACTCCCAACTCCCCAGGCACGCACCCCTTCTGGAGTATAAACCCAAAGTTATACCATCTTGCACTGCACAGGGAGCTGTACAGCGTAAGCTCATAAAATTCGCCCCCTCCCTCAGTGTGGAGGGGGATATGCAACAGCTTTTTGCCTCCGAGCTAAGATTCCCATACGCTTCAAACCAACTCACTGGTTTAGATAAAGCAAAAACAAGTTTATTGACTACAAAAGAGGTGTTATGTGATCATACGTGATAGCAAAGCCAAGCCGATTACTTAGCATATCAACAAAAAACACAAACTAAGCTTCATATACCAAATAGATTGGATATGATAGCTGATTCCCACCCTAAGAGATGATACAAGCAGACTGCAGATTCTTAAGGGGCAAGCTGCACTTGATTTACATCTTGGAATCCCTGGCCCCAGGTGTTTCATTCACAGACTAGAAATCCCGTTAGCCTGGATCAAGCACTTCCTCCACTTCAGTCTTTGTTCCTTAGGTGTTTCCAGGAGTCTTCTTGGGTGGGAGTGAAGAACCCCGGATGATGTCATTCCCTGCCTTATATAGCTTTTGCATAGGGAGGGAACTCTTTGATCCCGAAGCTTGGTTCCCAGACCACTCTGTGGAAAAATACTGACATCCCAAGATAGAGTCCAGAGATATATGGTCTCATCACATGTCCTTCTAGAGTCATAACAGCCATTACTTGGAGACAGTCTCTAGTGTTTTCAAGAAGGCTCTGCAGGTGGGAGATAAGCTTCTCCTAAGACTTATTGTTTTTTTTCCTAATGGCCCATTGCCCTGAATAGGCCCTTCCCCTCAAACTATCTGGATTGAAAGTATTTTGTCTAGTGGGTGTTACTGAGATGTAACTACATTTGAAATACAGATACTTAGACAATATTCATAATTCCAGATACAAAAATGATACATGCATACAATAGGATAATCATATTCAGCAAATCATAACTTTTTCAATGCCACCTCACATGACTTATCTTGCATAAAATACACTATAATTATGTCATAATCACATCAAAATAATGTCACTGGGAAGAATATGGGGTGCAGTGTCACACTGGGTATCTCCGTTAGGTCTTCCCTTCTTCTTATAGAAGTAGATGCTCTGCTCTTCATCTGTGCTCTCCCACCTTCAGTTACGGTCTGCTGTGCCCCCTCTTCATTTTCCAGCTCAGCAAATCTGTTCCTGAGCTCTATTTCTCCTTAACTAGCCTGTCTTTTCCTCAGCCTGGTTCCTGTAGACACATGCTTCCACGGACCACTTTCCTGCCCAAGCAGACTCCCCATCCCCAGTCCAGCTTGCATCTGCAAGTCTCGACTTCTCCCTTCCTCCTCTTCTTGCCTTTCCTACATTAACTGCTCAAACCCACTTAGAAAGTGAGTCATAGTTTCTACCTGCATCTCTGAACCTCAGATCTTCTCTTCTATTGTAGTCCAAAAGCCTAATGGGGAGAAATTGTCTCAAGTAAAGTGTACTCCATTTTGCTTATTTTGTTAGCCTTCACTTAGTAAGAAGAAAATGTTTTGGTTTTATTCTTTGCTCTATGTGTTAATTATTGCTTTTAGAAGGATAGAGGTGTCATGGCTGCAGTTCTTGCTTTGTGAATTATTTACATTCTTCACTCACACACAAAACAGTATGGCATGCTAACAGACACCAGCATAGATGGGCTGGATGGTTGAGAGGGGAGTGGAGAATCTGAGAGGCACTAACTGTACTATAAAAAATCACCTGGATATGAGATTGATGACCCTTGTGACGTTATTGATATAATCTGGGACCATATAGATCATAGTTGCAACTAAGGTCCTGTAGTGGCATGCAAATCTTGTATAAAGGGGGTCAAATGGGGTGTCTAAGACAAGGTTATGGTTTACTGGTTATGATTATGCTGTCTATATGTGTGTATCAATTTTGTAGTTGAAGTTATAAATATTGGCTCTATACTGTCTGTATTTCAAACTTATGCTATGCTGCTGGGTGACATCCCAGACAAACTGGTGTTAGCTCTGCCTAGCCTGCTTGATGGCCCATTAAGGACCATCAGCTATACAATGGACCCATTGAGAGAAGGCAAATATGCCTTGAGACTCAGCAAAGTTTGCAGGAACTCGCCCATGTGACTCCAGACTCCATTTTGCTGTAATTTTCCACAGTAAGAACAAAGAGGTGTTCTTACACCTGGAAAAGACTATATAAGGCTAATGCCTCATCTCCATCTGGTCTTCAATCCTGCTTCATACCTCTGGAGGAACTTTGCTACAAGCTGAAGCTTTGAACAAAGAACTGAGGACCCATCCCAGCGGGGGATGTATTCCAGAGACTTGATTTGAACCTGCAGTTTATTCCATCGCTGCTGCAAGCCTGAACCAAGAACTTTGCCATTACTGTATGTAATTGATTCCATTTAACCAATTCTAACTCTCATCTCTATATTTTTCCTTTTATGAATAAACATTTAGATTTTAGATTCTGAAGGATTGGCAACAGCGTGATTTGTGGGTAAGATCTGATTTGTATATTGACCTGGGTCTGGGGCTTGGTCCTTTGGGATCAGGAGGACCTTTTTCTTTTACTGGGGTATTGGTTTTCATAACCATTTGTCCCCATAACGAGTGGCACTGGTGGTAATACTGGGAAACTGGAGTGTCTAAGGAGATTGCTTGTGAGACTTGCGGTTAGCCAGTGGGGTGAGACCGAAGTCCTCTTAGTCTGGCTGGTTTGGTTTGCCTTAGAGGTGGGAAAAACCCCAGCCTTGGGCTGTAACTGCCCTATTTGAGCAATTTGTCCTGAGTTGGCACTCTCAGTTGGGTTCCACCAGAACCGCATCGTCACAACCCTAAAGAAAAGGCATATGCTCAAAGGACAAAGGAAGGAGTGGAGCCAGAGGAACAAGATGAGAAACAGCTGAAGGTGTTCCCAGTAACAACCCAAATTACTGCTGATGGGGAGCAACCCAGATTAACAGCTCTGGTGTGAAACAGCAAGGTCCATACACTTGAATGGGAACTTATTACTAGAAAAGAAGGGTATATTGCCTTGGGACTTTGGGTTTGTTCAGCATCAACAGTAGAGCTTCTTATAAAGATGACAGCCAGAGTTCTAGCAGGTGGCACAGCACACAAACACACCTGCTTGGGTCATGTACTTGTGCGGCTTGCACATTTGGTCATCTACCCTGTATATTCCATTGCTTGGGTCACCACCGATGCTCCCTGCATACTGGCTGCGGCCCTTGCACCTATGCTCCTGTCACGGGGCAGCCAACAACAACAATGTGGCAGCCCATACTCGGCGTACGTAGGCCTCCGTTCCCCGCACTCTCCTTCCGAACTCCCATTCAAACTCCCCTGTTTAAAGCTCTGTTTGCTGGCTCCTGTGCCGCTGCATCTGTGCCGCTGCCTGACCAAATTGCCACATATATAGGACCCCTGATCAAGGAAGCCTGAGGCCCTAATCACAGCCCTGTTCCTCTCCCAACACAATAAACCCTACACCAAGTACTAGCAAGTCTGAAAAGTGAGAGGCATGTATTGCAGTGCAGACTTCGCTCTTTGAATAATAAAAAGCATACACAGGGTCAAATGGTCTCTGTAGTTCTACACAAGGTCATTCAATATATAAAAGAACAAATGCAGCTCTCATTGAAATGATGGGCGGGGAGCTGCTGGCGAGCCAAGCACACCAAAAGAGCTGGGGCCCCCGCAAGAGAGGGGCTGCATTGGCCGTGAATCGAACACGGGCCTCCCGCGTGGCGGGCGAGAATTCTACCACTGAACCACCAATGCCCTGTTCCTTTGTGTCTGCAAGCGGAGGCAGTGCTTTCCGCCAAGGGCTTTGGGCAACGCCTGCCAGGCTCCTTCTGCCTCTTGCCAGGGCCGGAGGTGGCCTTCGGGCCAGCCAAAGGGGGCCGCTGCAGCCTCTGTCCCCAGTGGCGGCTGGCCCTCGGTTTCTGTAGTGTAGCGGTTATCACGTTCGCCTCACACGCGAAAGGTCCCTGGTTCAAAACCAGGCAGAAACAGCCTTGCTTTTGCTTTTGCTTTTGCTTTTGCTCTCGCTCCCGACGAAGTGGAGACAAACAGGCTTTCACAAGGTGCGTGGGCCGGTGCTCGGCGCCCAGGCGCGGAATTGCGTCCTCGCCGTTGCTGGTCTGTGCCCGCTGCTGCCTTTCCTCTTGCATTCTCTCCTGCGCTGGCGGGAGAGGAAAGCGGGGCTGAGAGAGAGAGGGGCTGCCCTCATGCTACCGTTCCACCTCTCTTAGGCAGCGCGGCCACACCAGGCAAAAGGCTGTGCCCTGCGGGCCAGTGGCGCAACGGATAACGCGTCTGACTACGGATCAGGAGATTGCAGGTTCGACTCCTGCCTGGCTTGTGGCACGTGCCCCTGCTGCCCATCTGGTGTGGTGGCCCTGCTTTTGCGCCTCCCTTTGACCTCTTTCAAAGAAAAAGCAAGCTCATTGGGCCCTGCACGGGGCTGCTAAAAGCCAGGGCCACAGCCCTTTCGGGAAGGACACTCTCCCCAAGTAAGGCGCACCAGGACAAAGGCACAACAGTCACCTGCCTGACAACTGGGAAGGACACTCTCCTGTGGAGAAAAACAGGCTTTCACAAGGTGCGTGGGCCGGTGCTCGGCGCCCAGACGCGGAATTGCGTCCTCTCCGTTGCTGGTCTGTGCCCGCTGCTGCCTTTCCTCTTGCATTCTCTCCTGCGCTGGCGGGAGAGGAAAGCGGGGCTGAAAGATAGAGGGGCTTCCCTCATGCTACCGTTCCGCTCTATGGAGATCTCTGGAAAGCTTTCATAGATTTGCTCTCTAATCCTTTGTGAAAGGTTTTTCGGGAAGGCTCCCTTATTTCTTTTATTTTTGGTATGACATTTTCTGTTGTAACTACCATATTAACTGTATTGGGATCTTCGCGGTACAGAGTATAGCAGCATACAGCCCAGTTCTGCACTCTCATGATGACATCATCTGCTCCCGACTAGGCTCTTTTACTCTCTGGAGACCGATAGCACATGAGGTTGGCTAGGTGAGATGGTGGAAATTTTCTTTATAATTGCTTGTTCTGCAAACAATAGGGCTTGTGATTCCCCCACCCATGATGATGTCCTGGTCCTTGAAGCTCGATTTCTGTAACATGCCAGTGGTTTGTGTTGCAGAGATTGGTGTTGACCTCAAAATCTGGAAACCTCGGGTGACTGCTACCAGCAGCATTGAGGAAAGGAAGGGTGGGCTTCTTGTGTTCTCTACTTGCCGCACCGACACCTCTAGAGCTGCCTTAGCATATCCTGGACATCGACAGAAAAGATTTCACAGATTATAAGACAAAAAAAGAGAATGTAGAATGACTGTTTCAACGAGATAATGAACACCTCTAGCACAGCTGATACGGAGTTCAGAGCCATTGTCTGAAAAACTGGGCATGGAGAACAATAGAGCATCCCAGGAGCATGAGCAGGCCATGAAAGATGAGATGCTGTAGATTATGAAGGATCAATCAGACACATTGAGGTGTCTGGTTGAGCTTCAAGAACAGTTTGAAGCTAGAGTCTCTCTGCAGCTCCTACACAGTGGCCTGCAAACATGAATCTGTTCCCAATCCCCCTCTCCCAAAAGTTCCAGGAGTCGGGTGTGGGGGAGGTGCAGTATGCCTTCCACTGAACACTGCAGGAAGGTACTAAGAACAAAATGCGGCCATTCGAATACCTTTGATTGGCAAGACTTCTGTGCTTTCACAGACAAGCTGACTTGTTTCTCCCCTCCCAGTTTTATCACACCACTTTTCCAAGGTTAAATTATTTTCTTATTCTTTCAGTTTATGTTTGTGCAATAAAAGTCAATGTTTCAAAAATGAAATACCTTTTATTTATTACAAGCATGGGGCTTTGGTGCAGGAAGGGGAGGTACAGGGAAACTGATGCAATGGCGGGGATGGTATGGGAAAGCACAATGCAGCTAAATGGCACACATTACAGTGTTACATAAACAGGACAGGTGAAATATTATCATGTAAAGCAACCATAAACACATGAAAAGCCCTAGGTTTACAATTTATGATTAAAACTCTACTATCTACACAATATACATAGACATAAAATGTAAAAACTTAAATATCTTAGAAACAGTAGCCAATCAGTTGTTTTAATTGTCATATTTGAATTCAGCACATCAAAATACATAATAAATAGCATATTTTATCTCTGAAGCAGACGACTTCTCAAAAATTGTAGACCAGTGTAATAGGATAGAAAATATCATGTTGCCTCTATATAAATCCATGGTATGCCCACATCTTGAATATTGTGTGCAGATGTGGTCGCCCCATCTCAAAAAAGATATGTTAGAATTGAAAAAGGTTCAGAAAAGGGCAACAAAATGATTAGGGGTATGGAACGGCTTCTGTATGAGTAAAGATTAATAAGACTGGGACTTTTCAGCTTGGCAAAGAGATGGCTAAGGGGAGATACGATTGAGGTCTATAAAATCATTATTGGTGTAGAGAAAGTAGATAAGGAAGTGTTGTTTACTACTTCTCCTAACACAAGAACTAGGGGTTACCAAATTAAATTAATAAACAGCAGGTTTAAAACAAATAAAAGGAAGTATTTCTTCACACAATGCACAGTCAACCTGTGGAACTCCTTGCCAGAGGATGTTGTGAAGGCCAAGACCATAACAGGGATCAAAAAAGAACTAGATAAATGAATGGAGGATAGGTCTATCAATGGCTATCAGCCAGGATAGGCAGAAATGGCGTCCCTAGCCCAGGGGCAGACAAACTTTTTGGACTGAGGGCCACATTGGGTTTTGGAAATTGTATGGAGGGCCGATTAGGCAAGGCTGTGCCTCCCCAAACAGCCAGGCGTGGCCTGGCCCTGCCCCCTATCCGACTCCCCCCCTCGCTTCTTGCCCCTGATGGGCCCCCCCGGCCTCCTACCCCATCCATCCCCCCTCCCTGTCCCCTGACAGCCCCCAGAACCCCAGCACCTGACTGCCCCCCACTGCCCCATCCAACTCCTTGTCATGGAGTGTGGGGGAGTCAGGGCCCTGCACCCCACACTTCATGCAATTCACTGTGACTCTCAGCCAGACAATAAAACAGAAGGTTTATTAGTCTACAAGAACACAGTCCCAAGCAGGGCTTGTAAGTACAACCAGAGCCCCTCAGCCAGGTCCCTCTGGGGGGCAAGGATCTTAGACCCTAGACTTGGATTCCCTGCCTCTTCCCAGGCAGCCCAAAACTGAAACAACAACAACAAAAATACCCCTCCAGCAGGCTCTCTCCCTTTGTCCAGTTTCCCAGGCAAAGGTGTCGACTCCCTGCCCCCTGCCCCTCCTAGCTCAAGTTACAGGCTCAGGTACTGTCCCTCACCTAAAGTCATCCCCTGCTCTCCCATCCCCCATGCAGACAGTTCCAGCAAAACTAAACGACATTCCCAGGTCAATGCACCCCGCTCCCTACTGCATCACACCCCTCCTCTCATTCCTGACTGCCCCCCCCCCAAGGGACCCCTGCCCCATCCAACCACCCCTTCTCCCTGTCCCCTGACTGCCCCCAGAACCCCTGCCCCTGACTGCCCCCCGTTCCCCCTCTCCTTCCTGACTGCCCCCTGGGACCCCTGCCCCCATTCACCACCGTTTCCTGCCCTGTGACCATCCTGACCCCTATCCACACCCCTGCCCCCTGGCTACCACCCCGAACTCCCCTGCCCTCCATTCAACCCCCCCCCCCGCTCCCTGCCCCATTACCACGCTGCCTGGAGCACTGGTGGCTGGCGGTGCTACAGCCGCGCTGCCTGGCTGAAGCCAGCCACGCCACCACACAGCACAGAGCACTGGGTCAGGCTGGGCTCTGCAGGTGCGCTGCCCCAGGAGCTCACAGCTCCGCCACGCGGAACATTGTGCTGGCGGCGCAGTGAGCTGAGGCTGCGGGGGTGGGGGGACAGCAGGGGAGGGGCCGGGGGCTAGCCTCCCAGGGCAGGAACTCAGGGTCCGGGAAGGAGGGTCCTGCAGGCCGTATGCGGCCCGCGGGCCATAGTTTGCCCACCTCCGCCCTAGCCTCTGTTTTCCAGAAGCTGGGAATGGGTGACAGGAGATGGATCACTTGATGATTACCTGTTCTGTTCATTCCCTCTGGGGCACCTGGCTCTGGCCACTGTCGGAAAACAGGATACTGGGCTAGATGGACCTTTGGTGTGTTCTTATGTTATAGTGGGGGTGCTGAGAGCCATTGAACCAGACTGTAAACCCTGTATATAATGGAAACCACTTCAAGTCAGGGGGTGCTGCCGCACCCCCCGCACCCATACTTCCAGCACCTATGCATGGGAGCAAGGATCCTGGGTCTCCCAGGATCACTATTGGCATTTCAACATCATCAGTGATTATTTTGCGATCTGGAAAGAAAGTCCCCGATTGGGAGCTTTCTGAACAGACCAGTCTTCCTAAAGATGTGCCCGTCTTGCACCTTTCCTGACCATCCCACACTGATGTTGGTGAAACACCCCATGATCCACTAGAGCAGGGGTCGGCAATCTAGGGCATGCGTGCCAAAGACCGCACGCGAGCCGATTTTGAGTGGCACGCAGCTCCCTGCCGCGGTCCCGGCCCCCAGCCCCACTCAGCCTCCCCGCCCACCCCTCTCCCCTGCGGGGGCAGGAGGCAGAAGCTTGGTCCTGCGGCAGCCAAGCTTCCCCCCTCCCCCGCTTCTTCCCCCAGCGTGGTGCTTTCCTGCCCCTCCCTGCCACCGATCAGCTCATGGCCCTTGCGAGGGGAAGGGGAAGGAGTGGCAATGTGTTCGCTGCTCCGTAGAGGAGGCAGAGAAGAGGTAGGGATGGGGCCTTGGGGAAAGGGGTGGAACAGGACATATCCCTTCCAGCCCCCTGCCATGAGCCGCTCAGGGCAGGGGGCTGGGAGCACCCCCACGAGCCGAGCACCCCAGACCTCTGCCCTGACCCTGAACCCCCCCCACACACACCCAGCCCCCTGCCCTGACCCCTGACCCCCCCCCCCCCCACCCCCAGCCTTCTGCCCTGACCCCCCCCCCATACACACCCTTCTCTGGGTGATTCCACACAAACCGGTAGCAGTCTGGCATTGCCAGCTTTCACAGAACTATCGCCACTCGCTTCTCCACTATCAGAAAAGGTCTCATGTTAGTATTGCTGCACTTCTGGGCTGGGAAAAGCTCTGCACACAGTTCCTGGAAAGTGACCTTCCACATCTGAAAGTTCTGTAGCCATTGCTTGTCATCCCATAGCTGCATAAGGATGCAATCCCATATCAGTGCTTGTTTCCTAGGACCAGAAATGGTGCTCCACAGCGACCGGGAATTGTTTCATTCGATGGCTTGCAACAGGGCTGCTTCAATGACATTGCAATGTTCCACATGGCAGCTCCTGTCTCAGCTCTGGAAATACTGTAGGATAAGGCATGAGGTGATTGTAATGCTCACATTAAGAGTACACAGCTGAGCGGGGTCCATGCTTCTCAGGCTATGGCATATGCGCAGCTAAGGTGTGAAAAAACATGGGTTGTTTGCCGTTGATATCAGGGGAGGGAGGGTGGAAACTGCATCATGGGAGGTCAAAGCCATGTTCCCATTTCCCCCTGCGACAATGTTTTGGTCCCATGAGGCATTGCAAGTCCAACCCCAAACTCCCTGCAACTAGTTGCACTGCTCCACCGACACAATGAGTGTGATGTGGACATGCCCGACTGACTTAATTACTGCAGTGGCTGGATGACGACTTAAATCAAGTTGACTTATCTTTGTAGTATAGACATGTCCTTTGTTAAAAATGTTATTTCCCTTGTGACTCAGTTTTAACTATGGTTTAGTTCAGGGGTCCCCAATGCAGTGCCTGTGGGCGCCATGGTGCCTGCCGGGGCATCTCAGTGCGCCCGCGTACTGGCCGGCGGGGGAGCATCCGCCGAAATGCCGCCGAGAAGCAGCGTCATCCAGAGGCATCGTTGCCAAAATGCTGCCGATTTTCGGCGGCATTTAGGCAGCAACACCTCTGGATGACGCTGCTTGTCGGCGGCATTTCGGCGGCGATGCCTATTGACATTGCTGCTTATCAGCGGCATTTCGGCGGATGCTCGTCCGCCCCCACCGTCCTCCATGGCTCGTCATCTGGCGCCTGCCAGACAAAAAAGGTTGGGGACCACTGGTTTAGTTTATCACAGCTCTATAGGTTTTGTCCTACTCTTCTGTGATTAATCTTTCCAGTATTTTCCTGAGTGCTGCAGTTTAGCTTTGCCAGCTTTCTATTTCCTGGATCTCCCCTAGATTCCTTTGTGAATAAAGGTGTTATATTTGCTCATATTTTCAGCTCTTTGGGATCTTTCTTCTTTCTAAAGGAATCTGATATGGAGGAATCTATATTGTTAAAATGAAGCAGAGTGCTTTTGTAGTAATTTTTTCTTCATTATATCTGGACATGCACCAGGTTTTTCTAACAGTCCTTGCAATTTTAGATGAGTTGGAGGTCTGGTTTTCCTTTCTGTGGTCTCTCCTTCCCTGCTTTCCAGACCGACTTGGCATGTAAGCAGCAAAAGTTTACAGCAAGTGCCAACACTCCCACAGATTGTGCTTAGAAAGACTATAAAAGCTTTTAAGAAGGCCTATGAAAAGCTGGAGTGGTTTTTTTTAAAGCAGGTGATAACATGTATCAAGGATCATTTGCACAGTGCTCATTGTATTTAAATGGTAGCAAAGTGCACCCTTTATAAAAGCAAGGTTAGATCTTGAGCTGTAGTCTTAAGTTTCCAAATCTAGAAAAGGCAATGCCTGTGCCAACTTGAGAAAACCTTACACTCCACCAGTGATGTGCTGCCAATATTTTAACAAGGGACTTAAAAAAAACTCCAAACATTTCTCTTACCCTGTGACAAACCACATGCACCAGGAGTTTGCGTGTTTGCACAGAGAACTGGTGAAGAACTGGGGAATCTGTTCATTTTTCTTCCCATATGAACAAAACTGCCTTGTTTGAAACCATAACCGAGAAGGGACAGCACCACAAGACTAGCACATCTAGCTTATTGGCAGCAATGTAGTGTTCAACTTGTGCAACCTGAAGAGGTTATATGTGTGTATACGAAGACCTTTTATGAGGGTTATAATTAATTTTGGTGAACTTGCTTAGGTATAATCACTAAGAAGTAAGTACTCATAAGAAAGTGATTCTCATTCAAGAGAGAGATTCAGTCAGAATGGGCTTCACTGATATATACTCACCTCCTAACATAAATTGTAAACCAGGCATTTCTCCAAGGGCTAATTCAGACAAACAGAAAATACTTACCAGTAATATATTTCAATTGTCTTCAGTGCAATGCAGTAACTGGAAACAAAGAGGAGAACCAACATCATGTAGTCAGCCAGCTCTCTGAGTACCATCATACGTGATCCATAGCATTCAAAACTTAGACAGATTCCAATTACTAGCAACTGGAGTAGGGTGACCCGATAGCAAGTGTGAAAAATCGGGACAGGGTGTGTGTGTGTGGGCGGGGGGGAGGCAATAGGCAATATCAAGACAAAGCCCCAAATATCGGGACTGTCCCTATCAAATCGGAACATCTGGTTACCTTAAACTGGAGCAATGTAAATAAGTGCTTCTATGAATAATAAAGCTAATAATGATTGCATTTAATATCACTAGGAACCAAGATGCAATAATTTTATACTGGAGAAAAAGTACTGGAACAGCCTTAGACTGAAAATAATTTCTATTTCAGAACAGCTGATCCTGATCTAGTCAACCAGACAAATGAGTATCTGTCAAATGGTAAGTGAGACTAGACTGTCACCAAAGAGGCTAACCTCCGTTCTCCTTTGCAGCATCATCCTCTGGCGTCAGATAAACTCCTGAACCACATTGATGGTGATTTAAAGTTATAACACCTTGGTATGTGGATAACAATATAGCTTCTATCACTGAATTAATATCTCATAATGAAACCTGCATAATTACTCATTGTGCTTTCTTGGTTGATTTATTTTACCCTAAAAGTTAACTCCCGCACCATCCCCAGCAATTGTGGGGTATTATTGGCACATGCACTTGGCAAAAAATATAGCCTATCAAGATGGAAAATAATCTGTCCTTCTTTATTGTTTCAGCTGAATGGTGCAGCTATTAATCCTACCATGGCATTGCCAGTTCATCTATGTGCTGGCATATACCCCACAGACTAACTTCCATCAATGGAAAAGGGGTGACTTCATGTTCAAAATCTTTTTGTATTAGCAGATCCCAGTGTGGTTTCCAGGATTTAACAGCTGGGTATGGTGAAAAAATTGCTGTCTTAGAGAAAGTGGGAAACTGTCTCAATCATTCTAACATATGCCCAGATGCAAGGAATTTTAAATTTAATATACTTTACCAGGGGGTCAAATTGTGCTCTTCCTATGGGCATAAGTCAGAACCAATTTAGCCCTAAAGATGCAATGATCTGGTGCATTTAAATGGCCAAATTCTTCTCAGTTGCACCCATGTGTAGAAGAAGGGACTCACTGCTGAGGCAACCCCTAAACGCTGAGCTTTCTACACCAGCTCTTTCTTCTCTAGCAGCCCCTGCTGACAGTCACTCTGATCTCGTGGTGGTTGGCCTCTTTTCGTGACTCACCAGGTCATGCTTTAGTTCCTCTCCTTCTGGCATAACAGAAAGTCCAGCAGAAAATCCGGTGTCCTTACATCTGATCCTCAGACCCCACTCTCAGCCCCCAGGTCCTTACAAATCTTTCCAATCATCCTTATGCCCTGAGGTCAGGGGCTTCATGCCACCTTCCCGCTGGCTGGTTAGGAAAACCAGGCCCACCCTCTACACCCTCAGCCCCCAGTTGCTTTCCGCACCCGGCTCCAGACTGCTCCAACCCCAGCCCCAGCTCCACTGTTCTAGCTCCGGCTCCATTCTGGCTCAGCACTGATGCTGCTGCTCTGCCTCCAGCCCCCTGGGCTGCTTCTCTTGCCCCTTTGGCTGCAGCCCTGCTCCCAGCACAGGATCTGCTCCCTGGGCTGCTTTTCTGGCCCCTCTGGATCTGGCACAGCTCTGCTCCCCAGCTCAGCTTGGGCCCCTGCTTTCTCCTTATCTCGGCCCCACTCTGTCTGACCCAGGCAATTCCAGCTCACATGGAGGAGGACGGGACCCCCTGGCCTCCAGACTCCCTGATTAGCCTGCCCACCCTGTCAATCAGGCTGACATGGAGCATTGGCCTCTCCCCATTGTTCCTGGGGACTGTCAGTCTCAGGGTCCCTGATTTCCCATCGACCCCTCCCCTTTTAGTGCTGGGAGCTAGCCAACCAAAACACCCCCACTGAGTTTTAGTAAGGGGACAATAGTCCCCTTACACATAGGTAAAAGAAAGGGAGTGGGCAACTGACCAAAAGAGCCAATGGGCCATCTAGAACTTTTTAAAATTGGGAAAAAAAACTTCCCTTTGTCTGTGTGTTGTGGTTCTCCAGAGAGAGGGGACAGAGCAGAGACCGGGCTGGGACTATGCTGTAAAAAGCTTTTTGTCAGGTATGGAACTCATCAGATTCTACCTAAATCCTACTCATAAATCAGAAAATGTCTAGAAAGACGTGATTAGGTTTATTTCTGTTTATTTCTTATTAGCTTGTGGACTCCTCTGTGCTAACCCCAAATGCTTTTTGTTTTGCTTGTAACCTTTAAGCTGGACCTCTAGAAGGTTATTCTTGATGTTTAATTTTTGTAAGTGGGTTTTTAAATCTAGCAAAAGCCTAAGTTCCAGATGTATTTTCTTTTTGTTTTTAATAAAATTTACCTTTTTAAAGAACAGGATTGGATTTTTGGTGTCCTAAGAGGTTTGTGCATGTTGTTTAATTAGCTGGGGCAACAGCTAATTTCCTTTGTTTTCTTTCTCAGCTCTTCCCCGGGGGCGGGGCGTGAAAGGGCTTGAGGGTATCCCACAGGAAGGAATTCCCAAGTGCTCCTTCCTGGGTTCCAAGGGGTTTTGCATTTGGGTGGTGGCAGCATCTACCCATCCAAGGTCAGAGAGAAGCTGTAACCTTGGGAGTTTAATACAAGCCTGGAGTGGCCAGTATTAAATTTAGAATCCTTGCCGGCCCCCACCTTTTGTACTCAAAGTGCCAGAGTGGGGAATTAGCTTTGACAGGGTCAGACACAGGAGCTTGCTCCAGTTCTGTGACTTCCACGTATCTTCCCCGCTGGGCTTCCTCCTCACCCTGAAGACGACTTCTTGTTCCCCACTGGTCTCTCTACTACCAAGAGTGATGGCAGATTTCTTCTCTTTGTCCCTGCACCCTCTCAAACTTTAGTTCAAAGTCCCCTTAGGTTTTACTGCCTCCTGGGTTTCACTGCTTCTGGCTTCCTCCTGGCTCAGGACAGTCCACCTCTAGCCCCAGGCTTCACTGTTCATGGCTGCCCAGGCTTCCTTGAGGCTCAAGACCCACTGCTCCAGGCTTCTCTCTGCCTTTAGCCCAATGGAAGAAACTCCCAGCTCTCTCTCTCTCTCTCAACTTGGTCTTGTCCCTGGCCTTTTCCCCACTGCCCTGTTCGCCTTCCTTTATGAAGACTGTAACAATGCTGGCTTTGGTGGGACACAACTGAGATTGTCAATTCAGGACAAATTGCTTAGAGCAGGGCAGTTACAGCCCAAGGCTGGGGTTCCTTTACCATTAAGGCACACCGAACCAGCCAAACAGAGAGGACTTTGGTTTTACCCCACTGGCTAACGATAAGTCATACAAGCAATTCCCTTAGACACTCCAGTTTCGCAGTATCACCACCAGTGCCACTTGTTATGGGGATGAATGGTTATGAAAACCAATACCCCAGTAAAAAGAAAAAGGTTCTTCCAATCCCAAGGGACCAAGCCCCTGACCCAGGTCAATATACAAGTCAGATCTTACCCACAAATCATGCTGTTGCCAATCCTTTAGAATCTAAAATCTAAAGGTTTATTCATTAAAAAAAAAGAAATATAGAAGAGAGCTGAAATTGGTTAAATGGAATCAATTACATGCAGTAATGGCAAAGTTCTTGATTCAGGCTTGTAGCAGTGATGGAATAAACTGCAGGTTTAAATCAAGTCTCTGGAGTACATCCACAACTGGGATGGGTCATTCAGTCCTTTGTTCAGAGCTTCAGTTTGTAGCAAGGTTCCTCCAAAAGTATGAAGCAGGATTGAAGACAAAATGGAGAGGTTTCCAGGGCTTTTTATATTCTCTGCCCTGTGGAAGGACACCCCTTTGTTCTTACTGTGGAAAATCACGGCAGCAAGATGGAGTTCGGAGTCACATGGGCAAGTCACATGTTCGTGCATGACTCAGTTTGCAGGCCGACGCCATTGTTTACATGTTAGTTTGAATGTTTCCAGGAACGCTCAGATGTGGATTGGCGTCTGCCAAAGTTCACTGTTAAGTGTTTCCTGATTGGGCACTTACCTAGAATATTCCTTTCTCAAGAATCTGACCAAATGCTTCACTGAGGCTACTTAGAATCAAAACACATTGAGATACAAGTACATAGCCAATATTCATAACTTCAACTACAGAAATGGTACACACATACAGATAACATAATCATAACCATCAAATAATAACCTTTTCGTAGACACGTCACATGACAACCTTTGTACAATATTTGCTGCAAATATATAACAGTGGTTGCAACAATGATCTATACAGTCACCGTTTATGTCAATGACATCACAAAGACCCAGGTCCTTCTCAGCTGTATTTGATCACCAGTTAGGCCTGACACCAGTCCAAGTGCAACCAAGTGGCTGAAATGGGCTCAGGATCTTGTTATCCAGTGCAGGGTTTATACACCCTATCACACCAGGCAACCCCATGGTTGCATGAGTATAACACACATTAGAACTTGGCCCAAAGGCTACACAGTTATCATAGATTTTAAGGCCCGAAGGATCACTAGTCCTTACCAGCATGAATTGCTTACTACACATACCTGTTAACAGTAACCAAACATAATGCAGTCTTGTTTATCCTCTGGAAAGCTGTCCTCAAGTGATCTCTGCCGAGGTGGCAAAGTTCTTTTGTGGAGGGACCAGAGATGCCTAGGTCCCTAACACCATTTCAGTTGGACAAATCGTTGGCAGAACCTGTGTAATTTTCCTTTTCCATTCAGAACCAACATTTTGGGAGAAACTGTACTCTCCCTTACGAGCATCATCATGGAATGAATTATTTCTTGTGATCTTCTGGAGTTCTGTTTGGGGTTGGGTTTTTCATGAGGGATTGTCATCTGAGGTGCTGCATTCCTATTCCTGAAGCACCATACTCTTCTAGTGTAGAATCGGACATTGCTATCGATCTGCCTTTGCCTTGATTATTCATTAATGCTATATTACACAAATGGAGGAGCAGTCTGCTCTTCCAGTACTAGGCAACACACTAAATATGTCTCGGACATGCATTTATTTTAGTGCTAGGTTCTACCCCCTTGTATAGGGCATAGAGGCAACAAGGGTTGGTCTAAAAGTGTACACAATTAAGTCCTCTCAATCTTGACGTGTGGGAATGATAAGATAAAGGATAATTAATTTTTAAAACATCAGAACAACTTATGCATGTTTTTTAAATTCTCTGTTTAAGTAATATTCCATCTTAATGAGCATGTACATGGATGTAGAGTAAAAAATGTCTTTTACTCTGCAAAATAGTCCACCCACCAGGATAAGCTTCTTTCAACCAAGAGCCTAGCTACTATATGAAATTTATACTCACACTGGCAAATACATTGCTAACCTCTTCATCCCCATAGTCTCCTTAGGTAGACCTGGCATTATAGATATATATGTAATTATTGTATCTTTGTCTTGTGTGTGCTGTGTCCTTTAAACCATCAAGGTCTTGGTAAAGATGACCATTTTGTGTTCATTTCAGGGAAGACTGTCTCAGACGCACACGCTGTGTGTTCTCTTCTGAAGATTTTATGTTAACATAAAGAATGATTGTGATGGGTTGGATCACAGAAACCCCCTCTGGGACTGCCACCTGATGTGCCAAGGCTACCTCTGAGCCTGGTTTTCCTGGCAGCTTGGGACTTCAGTGTCCTGCCTGGTTTGAGCCAGACATGCTAGCCTGCTACAAACACAGACCCAGGTCTGAACCATGTCCCCTAAAAGCTGCAGGCTTAACTGAAAACAGCTTAAGAATTGTTCCTGTCTCCGACACTCAGATGCCCAGCTCCCAATGGGGTCCAAACCCCAAATAAATCCGTTTTACCCTGTATAAAGCTTATACAGGGTAAACTCATAAATTGTTCGCCTTCTATAACACTGATAGAGAGATATGCACAGCTGTTTGCCCCCACCCACCCAGGCATTAATACATACTCTGGGTGAATTAATAAGTAAAAAGTGATTTTATTAAATACAAAAAGTAGGATTTAAGTGTTTCCAAGTAATAACAGACAGAACAAAGTGAATTACCAAGCAAAATAAAATAAAACATGCAAATCTAACCTGATACAGTAAGAAAGTGATTACAGATAAAATCTCACCCTCAGATGTTTCAATACACTTCTATCACAGACTAGACGCCTTCCTAGTCTAGGCACAATCCTTTCCCCTGGTACAGCCCTTGTTCCAGCTCAGGTGGTAGCTAGGGGATTTCTCATGATTGAAGCCCCCTTTATTCTGTTCCATCCCCTTATATATATCTTTTGCATAAGATGGGAATCCTTTGTCCCTCTCTGGGTTCCCACCCCTCTTTATAAATGGAAAAGCACCAGGTTAAAGATGGATTCCAGTTCAGGTAACATGATCCCATGTCACTGTAAGACTTCAAGCCCTCATTCCTCCCAGCCTGATTCACAGGAAGGCCTGAAAGTAAACAGAGCCATCCACAGTCAATTGTCCTGGTTGATGGGAGCCATCAAGATTCCAAACCACCATTAATGGCCCACATTTTGCATAACTACAATAGGACCTCAGAGTTATATTTCATATTTTTAGTTTTAGATACAAGAGTGATACATTTATACAAATAGGATGACCACACAGTAGATTATACGCTTTGTAATGAAACCTTACAAAAAACCTTTTGCATGGAAGCATATTCCAGTTACATTATATTCACACTCATTAGCATATTTTCATAAAATCATATAGAGTGCAATGTCACAATGATACCAAAGGTAATTCTAATGAAAGTATCTGTTGTTCTTCGTATATGGAAAATATATAATGACAAAGAGTGGCATTGGTAACACAACTGTTACAGGAAACAACAACAAGTGCATGGCAGCATGTTAATAAAAGGCTGGATGAAGAATAAAAAACATACAACAAATCACTTGAGAAACAAACTCCATAGGAAATTTAAAGCAGACTCATGGTGCATATGGAAGCTGCCTGCCAACACCCATGGTTTTAAGTGAGAATTACTTGTGTCACATTTTCCACTGTCTCTTTAAGCATCATCATCTTTACCACCATCAAATCTCTTAAAGAGCCACCAATGTCTACACCGGTTACACTGGCAAGGCAGGTGTAACCCATACAATGTGTTAGGTTAAGAAATATGTAGTAATTAGGCTTTGGCTGAAGTTAGGCTCAGTATAGAGGAGCCTGGGAAATTGAGTTTGTTAGTGTGAGCAAAAGTTAGAGATAAGTTGGAGACAGTACGATGGGAAAACTGAAGTTAGCAAGGACATGTCCCAGGGTTATGTTGTGGGGAGGTTTTGGTCATAACTGATTTTAACAGGGTTTCTAATGAGTGTTTTTGAGAATTTGGAATGTTTTATTAAAATGCTATCAATATTGACAGTATGGGAAGGATACTGATGCAGATGTTAATTTAAATACTGTACTGTAAAGAGCCAATAAACAGGTGGCGGAAATGTGACTATGGTAATAGCTAGGTTAATGTTAATTCATATTTTAATGGGCGTATAAAAGGAGTACCCTTGCTAAATTGGAGGAGTCCAATTAACAACTTAAGGAAAACTTCATTTGGTTATCCGTGGACTGATCACCCTGTTACATCATTCCATCTTTTAATGTGAGTATAGTTGTAGTACCTGTGTAAAAGTTAATTGTATGCCTGTTTGCATAACTAATCATTCTTTTAAATAAAGTTTGGTTTTATCATTCAAAGTGTCATCCAAGGTCCTCTACTAAATTAAATTGTCTGTAACCAACGTAGAGGCTTGACCCCGAACAGCTAAGTTTAATTTATTGCCTCCTTAGATATAACAATTTAATATTAATTTGAACAATTAAAAATCAAGGTTACACATTGGGTTAGCAAGTTGGTATCCTCTGATTCCATTAGGGTTAGTTGTATTTATAGTTTTATTTGGGCCTCAATAAAAAGCCAAAAAGAAATGCCATTGCAGGTACTTTATGGTAAGGTAATTTACCTTACAGAGGACAGGGCAGTTATTGTTTCAACAACTCTATGAAAGCAAGAGCGAAATATCCCACAGCAGGATGTTTATTTCATTTCAGCTGGCAAACAGTATTCTCCTTGCTTCCAACTGAAATTGCATGGAAACAAGTTGCAGCAAACTAAAGATCTTTTGTGTTAACTTTAACTATGGGAGATTTAATCTCTAACAGCACTCAGAGGTATTGGGTTCTCATATTCCTAGATTATGACTTGACTGTTGTGGTTTTGAAATATTCTCCCCCCTCCCCATCTTTTTCCCGGAGTGAATTTTTAGTGCTGATGAGATTGTCAGATTCATTGCCCTAGGGCCTGAAGGCATCTATTATCCACAGAACAGGTATAGAATGGACAGCAGTAGCTCATCCATCCCCACCCTGTTCTACAAATATGCCTCAACCTTGACCTGGAAGTAGCACCTCTAGAGTGTGAGAGGGCATAATTCAATCTCTAAATCCCTTCACACACTGGTTTCTCTACTAAAACTGCTAACAAGCAGTACAGGTTAGTGCCAGTTGTGACTGTGGATTTTGTGTGGATATTTGTCCACTAGGAACTGTCAAATCACCGATGCATTTGATAAAGGCATTTGGATCATAATGACCTTCAGTCACACCCCATCAGAACTAAAAGTGAAAGGCTTCAGCGTTTGTCTACCCTGCAATGTAAGCTCAGGGTTAGTAGAACTTGAGTTAGCAGACCCTGGGTTTGTTAACCTAGGGCTTGAGTGTCTACACTCATTTATAGCCCCAGTTTAGGAACTTTTTAAGCCTGCGTTTACACTGCATTATGTGGGCCTGAGTCCAGCCACCCACATCCCAGACTTCCTAGTGCCCTCCCAAAATGTGGCCACCCTCGCCCTTTGTTTGTGATGTAGTGTGGGAAAACTTGATTCTCCATCTAACGCAATTATCAAGAGGACAAAGGAAGTCAGCCTGTGGGACACTTTTGGTGAACTCCCAGAGCATGAGTCCAGTGGGGCTGCATCTACATTGCAAAGCAACAGGGCTTGAACCCTGGGTCCCGGCTTGACTCAGGCTCAGAACTTGCACTCTATGGGGTCCCAGAACCCTGGATCCAAGCTCTAGGTTAGGGCAATTGATGTGTAACAGAAGGGGGGTTAGGCTTGAGCCTGAGTTTGATCCCTGAGCTTACATTGCAGTGTAGACATACTCTGAGTGTATATAAGCTTGTGCTTGAGCCTATGCTTGGACCTATGTTTCCCAAGACTCTGCAAGGCTGGAGGATCCAAGCTTGAGTCAAGCTGGGACCCAGGGTCTGAGCCCTATTGCTTTGCAGTGTAGCCACAGCCCTACTTGACTCAAGTCCTAGGACTCATCTGGAAGTATCCTTCAGTTCCATGGGAAAACTTCCTTAGTCCTCTCTATCCCAACAATCTGCAATCCACTGTACTGAAAATAGAAGCCCCTCCCCCCACCATACCCCTGCCCTAGCAAGCAGTAGCAGCTCAGGTCAGTGTTAACCCATTATTTTCTGATCATTGATTTGCAAGCACACTATCAGAGAGCTTTCTCAGTTTGCAGTGGAGAGAGAACTGATCAAGCCTTTTGCAAAGCGAGTTGCTTCCAGGTAATGTGCAAGGCGGGCCGTAAAGTTTTCCCACAGTGCACCAGGATTCTATGGATAGAGTGGCTACATTTCAGGTGGGAGAGGGGCATCAAGGGACTCTGGGATATGATTACTTTGACTTGGGTCTTGCACACTGCAGCGTGGACACCAGAGCCTTAGATTCGAGCATGGGGCAGAAAATTCTTAAGGTAGGGTTAAAATACAGTGTTGGCGCTCAAGCCCAGGGTTCCCTAATATGGGTCAAGGGATACTTGAATCCCACTAACTCTGGGTTTACATTGCAGTGTAGACATATCCTCAGTGACCAATTAGCAGCCTTGTGAGCTATCCAGCGTCTTCCCTCTAACCTTGGAGTTTTGAGTGATCATGATTTTGTGACCCAATCAGATGAAAATTCAGCCAATGACTCCTTTAAAAAAAAATCAGGAAAAAGATGTGTCAGACTCCTCGACTTTCAGGTGATCATTAGAATACTTCCCTCTGCATTCAATGCAAACATGCTGTGACTGGCTCAAAAAGACCTTTCTTTATGAGAAGTTATTTTTGAATTTTAACATTTTAGAAAATGAATGCAACTCAATGGTAGAGTTTAAAAATTACTTATTATTTTTCAGAAATCACAAACTAAAGACAAACAGAGAAAACTTTGGAGAGACATCTCTGACTCTTTGTGAATAGTAAATAGAACCTAAAGTAACTTCCTTCACAAGAAGCTCACCTTTTTATTGACAGGTAGCATCCCTCCTCATTTCTTTTGAAGGCGGAGGCCTCAAATCGCAGAGATTGTGAACAGGATAACAGCTAACACTCTTTGTTTGTTTAAATATTCTCTGAAGCAAAACTCCTGGCCAAACTAATCAAAAGCCAGTTTATTCTCTTGAAACTTGATTGTGCACCATTGAAATCAATGGGAATTCTGCAGCTGACTTCTATGGTTGTTGGACCTGCTCCCTGGTTTTATTTGTGAGTTTTCTGTATAAAAACAATCTCAGGAACTGTCTAGGTTGTTATACAGATGCCCATCCTCATAGTATCTGACCATCTCCCAGATGTGAGAACATGAATGATATCTCTCTCCTCCTTCCCTGATGACAAGAGGCAGACTTAGTTTTCTGTTTCTCTGCTTGTTTTTAAATTAGTATTGAATGGGGGGCGGTGGTTTGGGGCGAGTAGAAGTACTGTTACAGGAAAGCTTGGGCACAGAGGTGGGTGTTGCATCCAGTTCTGAATGTTGTACAATTTACGATCATTCTTGTGGGTCCTATTCAATTCTGAAGAGGTCATTTTTCTTCAAAACTGCATTGGTGATGGCATAACTTCTTCATTACATTGTGAGGACAGGCATTTGGATGTTCCTGGCTAAAGTCCTAGCCTCAGCTATCAGGCATGATGCAGACTCATGGTCTCTTGACTGCCTGTTATCTTTAGTCTATCTGTGAGAATGACATGGTTCCCCTACAGATCTGAATTAAGAAAGGAGGGTGTAGGCAGCCTGCAAATTATTGCAAAAACCATCTTGGGAGCAGGACATCCTTTCTTTCCAGTCCTGGTGTCATGCATCTTCTTAAGCTCTTTCAACACCTGCACAAATGGCAAAGCTCGTCAGTGAGTCATGTGGTAGTGTAGAGTAGTCATTGGGTGTGAGTTATTAGAAAATGGACGTAAAGTTGGCAAAGTTATGGTAACTTGCATGGATTTGGCATTCCATGAGATGCCACATTCATGTCAATGGAGTGTAAGTGGGGTAACTATCAGAAAAAAAGGAGATGTGATTGGAAAAACAACCTTGGCTCAAGGGGGAAGTTCTACTAAGCCTTAACTGCAATGGTGTAAACAATCCAAAAATGAATAATGAAAGCCACAAAATAAAGCAGCCACACAGCATTATGATCCACCAGTGCCACTGGAGACATCCCCAACCTCCCCAGCAGCAGTGCGCATGGTGGCTCTAGACGATGTGTATAATTCTCTATGGGATGTCTTTGAGAGTGTGATCTTCTGTGGGCTTGCTTTGTCCAAGCAGCTGCAAATGATACTTTTTCTTACCACATTAGTTCTTGGCTCACCACCAGCCTCTCTGAAATGTGATGCATCTGAGAACAGCTTTCCCAATGGACTCTGCAAGCCAGGCAGTGCCACAAACCTGGCCAATAAATCACATTACTGAGCTGCATCCTGGATCCACAATCCAGACCACACCTGTCTCATTTTGTACATTCTGCACCACAAATTCTGACTCACATTTAATCTTTGCTCACAACTTACTTACATAGGTGGGATTAATTTACACCTTACTCCCAAAGGACTAAAGTCTTCATGCAGTCATAACCACACAAATAAATGGGGCTAAATTTATCTGTGGTATGCAGTGGACTTTTATAACGAGGATAACTTTGGATACAAGTGCTTGTCTGTACCTAATTTACAGGGTCTACTACAGAAAGGCATATAGGAAAAATATTTCTATCAAAAGACAAGGGAGAGTTAGTAAGGACCAGGAAATTGCAGAAGAAGGTTCTTGTGGGCAAGGGGCTGCTTCTGCATTTTTTATATATAATACATATATTATACTGCAAACATATACCAAGCAAATACATTCTCCATGTTTTCATTTCTTCAGCTGTAGTTGGTAAAAAGCAGACATGGTTACTATTGTAACAGGATCATCCAACAACAACTGGGGGTCTAAAGTTGCCCCTAAGTTATGAATCCTAGTAACTAATGATAGACACACTCTCAATCAAAGGGACCAATGTTAGCTCCACCAACTCCGCTGGCTGCTTTTCCTAACCCAGCATTATCACCTCAGTAGCTTCATCCACTTGCCCTCATCTATGCCCCTGTATTAATTAGACATTGGCTAAGGCGCTAAACTGCATCATCCGAGTTGGATGAGACAGATATGTACAGTTGGGTGTCATCAGCATACTGAAGACACTGCACTCCAGGCCTCCTTACTAACCCTGCTAATGACCACATATATAAACTGAACAGGAAGGGTGACAGAGTGGCACCCTTTGTCATCCCGCACTTCTCTTCTCTTACCATCTCCATCCCCTCTCTCATTTCCCACTCCTTATCTGCCTTTGAACAACAGTACGTCTGACCCTTCTGTCTCTCTTCATGTAGCTGTCATCTACAGTCTTCTCCAGCTACTCCTCAACCTCCTTCCCCATCAGCTTTGACTCTTGGCTCTCCCCTTCATTTCTTCACAATCCACTACCCTCATCCTCATCCCATGCTGGCATCTCATCCAATCCTTTTGTCACCCATCTCCTCAACCTCACCTCCTCATTTGCCATGGAACAATCCCAGGAAAGTGTTCCAAGCAGAAAGGGTGGCCCAGAGACAAGCAGGAAGATATGTACTGGAGAGCAAAGAAACATGTAGTTGAGGTTGTTAGCATTGATAGAGCAGAGGGGGCCCAGGGAGCAATGTTATAAGAGACAAAAGTCCTAATAGGAGTAAAAGTATTGAGTACTTCTTTTAGCTAGTAAAGTCGGCAGATAGGACACTGAATACACACAGGGAACAGATCCTGCAGAATAAGAAGGCACCGCTTTTCAGGGTAGAGCCACCCTTCAAACCATCGGAGTTCTGTTTGCTAATATTAGGAGGAGAGTGTCAGCACTGCAAAAATAAGGGCTTGACCCAGCAACCCTCACTCATGTCAGAGAGCCTGGCTCCTGAACAATATGACTGACTTCAGTGTGACTGTGTTTGAAGAAGGGTTGTAGAACTGGGCTCCGAGCAATTACAATAAAGATCACAACCGACTGAAGTGAATGATTTATGATTCCCAATTTTAGTATAAAGTATTTGGAAAGATGCCAAAATGCTAATTGGCTTGATTAAAAAAAACAACCAAACAAATCCCAGACCTAACACAGATGGCTTCTTTGTCTCAATTACTTTTCATTTTGTTGCATGCTACCCTGTGTCACCACTTAATTAGTAACTAGACCTTTGCAGGAGAGCTTGTTATTTATTTATTTATTTTTAAGGTGATTAGTTACACATGCAATAGTAAAACCAAAGCCCGGCTCCTTCAGTGAGCCCCATGCACACTGCGCTTATACGGTGAGGATGGAAGGTTCAGCGGGCAGGGCACTAGCCTGAGACTTAGGAGACTAGGTCTCAGTTCCCTGCTGCTGCTGCCCTGTCCCTGTGGGACCTTGGGTAAGTCATGTAGTCTCTCTGTGCCTCAGCTCATCATGTGTACAATTGGCATAATAGTATTACTCTAAGGCACAAAGGTGTTCAGAGGATAAATACATTACAAATTGTGTGGTGCTCAGATACTACAGTGATGGGGGCTCTATAAGTACCTAAATCAATAGCCCCTTGCATGAATAGCAAGTTATATCCACTGAGCTCATTGCAGGATTGGGGCCCAAACTGCAGCTAGTTCAATCTCAGACTAGGACCATGAACAGGAATTGCTCAAATAAATTCACCCTCCAATCCGTTTTCCAGTTTGTTTCATTTAGAGATAATGGGTCAAATTCTGCTCTGATACATCTGTGTAATCCCCCACACTGAAATCTATGGGAATGGTCTTTAGTAGCAGAGAGCAGAATGTCATCCAGTCAATGTAATTTATACTAGTTAAAATGAGTAGTTTTAGGAGCTAATGCAGGTGGTGGGCCTGTTGCTCCCTTGAGGATTATGGGGTTTAAAGGGTCAGAACTTCCTCTAGCGCCTAGTACTCAGTTGATGACATTAGCAGATTAATGTTTGTTTGCATTCCCCAACAAAATGGGTGTGAGATCAGAAACAGAACCCTTACCATGGCTTCTGAACCAATTAGTCAGTATTACAAGTCACTTGACAGATTAAGATGCCTATAGAAGTGTCTATGTGTCTGGGGATTTACACAGCTCTTAAAACTATCCAGTGTCCATCTTAACATGCCTGGGTTTAATCAACAGTGAACTATTCTATTTCCAGCACCATTTAATAGAATAATAATATGTGAAATTGTTTATCTGTGTAATGAACTATGGGCCAGGTCCTCATCTGGTGTAAACAGACTGGCTGATTTATAGTAGCTGAGGATTTGTCCCTACCTCTCTAGTTCTGACTGAATTTAGTGAGTGGCATTTCTTTTGAAGCACATTTTTCTGTTGTTACTCATATCTAAATACATGTTTTGCTACCTAATAGGTGGTCTCATTTTCAGAGCTGCTAAGCAACTGCAGATCCATAGACTTTCATTTAGGTACCTAATGCAGAGCTAAGGCCAAGATTTTCAAAGTTGACTAGTGATTTTAGGTGCCTCGGTGTTTGGACTTTTGGTTTAATTTCACCCAGAGTGCCCGTGGAGAAAAGGGGGTTCAAGAGCAGGAAAGAGAGGGAGAGATTTCCAAGATGGGCAGCTAAAATTTTGGCAGGCTCAATAGAAATTAAAAGCACGTTCACATGCACTGTACCTAATTATCGATTAAACGATAGAAAAAAAATACCCAGTCAGCTATATTTCATTAAACAATTAAATTCTATTCTTTTTACCGAATGTCCTATAGTTACAAATAGTCATTTATGGCCATTTAGCAGCCAGACTGAATATTTACAGCGTAATTAACCCAAAACAGTCTTGAATAATGTTTTGTTTACAACTGAAGTAATAAACTGAATGCACCAGGGAACTGAAGGAGCTAATTAAAAGGAACAAATAGAGAAACAACTCAGTGTTGGATATCTGGGTGCATGCTGTTATTATACTATGCTCCTTTACGGGGAGATTTATACTAGAGGTGATTCAACCACAGTTCTGTTTGGACTCAGTGCATGCAGTTCTCATTTACATTAAGTCCTCTTTGCACCAAGAGGCTTTAAAGGGGATATCTGCTGGTAGAGGCATATAAAGGGTTGTTAATGTAAATGAGAATCAGGCCAAATAAGAATAGGACTGAACACAAAATGCTAAAAGTAATAGCTTACCTTATCTAAAATGCTCAATATTTTAAAAGTGGCTTATGATCACTACTACCTGATCAATCCAAATTAATATCATCCAGATGCTACATGTCTACCTAACAGCTGCTAAACTCCAAGCCTCGGTCAAACTCCCCCTGAGATCTGTGTCTTGCTACGGCATTCTGTTAGTGATCTGCAATATTGCCAACCTCAAGCATTCAACAAACGGGAATGAAGCTCCCAAAAATCAGAAGATTGGCTTAAAAATCAAGAGATTTTAAAAATAATAAAACTGGAGTTCTTTTTATTTGCCTTCTGGTTCTTGAGCCTCTAGTTGAGAGTCTTCATGTTTTCGAGCTTTTCACTGCAGCCAGGAGGGCTGGAACTATTTTTTAAAAGATGAAACCTGAGATCTTCTGGTAGTCACATGACTCCAAAAGCTGGGGCTTTCTACACTGAATATTGTGAGAAAATTGCAAGAGTTGGCAACACTGGCTATGAGACAAGTAGTTTTTTCTCAGTTTTCCTTGTAGCTGAAGATTACAATTCTGCTTCCATTGAAATTTTGAGAGTTTCGCCACTGACTTCAACAGGAGCAGGAGCTGACCTGAAGTGACATCAAGGTCATGTCTACACTGGGAAAATATACCAGGTTACAGAATATATTAATCAACATGATAAACACAGTCTACGCACTAGTGGCACAGTAGACACGACAAAAACGTGCTTTTTAAAATAGCTCCACATGATTGTGAAGTCCCCTTAACAGTCAGGTAGACCCAATTTAACTCCTTTGCAATCATTTTAGCTGGCCATGTTGTAACATGATTCTTTGGTGTTAAAATGTGTCTACAGAGCATGAAGGGGGTTTTCTAACTATGTCAAACTAACTTCAGGTATGTCTTCCCTGAAAAAAGGTGTGTTTTTAACTCAGGTTAGCTAACTTATGTGAACTAACTTGGGTTGTAATAGCAGTGAAGACATGGCAAGTCAGCTTTTAACGCAGGTTAGCAGCTCAAGATAAAGCCTGGGGGTGAACTCAAACAGCTAACCTGAGTTAAAAGTCAAGCTCCCATGTCTTCACTGCTATTGTAACCCAAGTTAGCTAACCTGAGTTAAAAACACAAAGCCCTTTTTGATAGCACTCTTCTTCATTGTCTACACATAGCTAGTGTGAACAAAGTCCCTCAGGATTATCCATGACTGTCTAACACATTTTTAAACATGACTTGCCTCTGTTTACATTAGGTTTTGTTTTGTGTCACATTCAACACCACGTTAGTTAAAATGTGTCATGTTACAAATATTTTATATAACACATGATACAGTTTCCCAGTGTAAACATGGCCTTAGAGTCAAGTTGCAGCAACCTCACTTCAGACCAGTTCATTTTCACACCAGACTCAAATTATAGTGGGGCCCATTCACTTCTGGCATAACTTTGATTAAACTGACAGAGTCACACACATCAAGAGTAAGATATTACTATAGAGCTTTTGTCTTCCTAGACATAAGGGTTGTGGACAAACCTGACTTACAACCAACAAGAGTTTATGAAACACAGATCATGCCAATATAACTTGATAGTTTTTTTCAGTGCAGTAATGGGGTGGGTGGATAACGAGAATGTGATGGACATACTTTGTCTTTATTTCAGCAAGACCTCTCAGACAGCACCATTCTGGAAGCTCCAAGAAGCTGGAGATGGATTTTCTGAATTATAATACAATAAAAGTAGACAAAAAACAGTTGGCAGCTAGGAAACAACTAGCTGTTATCAATGGTGTGACTGTTCTGTACATCACGATAAGCTGGTGGGTGAGGGAGCTGGGTTGGTTGGGCAGGGATATGAAAGCAACTTGTTCTGCAATTAATATTATTCAACATATTCACTAGAGACCTTGTGTAAATTCAACAATGTTTGCTGATGATATAAAGCTGGGAGATCTAGCAAGTAAAGAAGAAAGCAGAACACAAATACACATTTAACTAGGCAACTGGGAGATCTTGTTGGACTAGTCTGAGATGAGATATAGTGTGCAGAAGCATAAGATGATACACATGGGGAGAATGTTACCTAAAAAACAACCATGTCTAAAGAGACATATGGGTAACTGTCAATAACAAACTGACTATACATTCTTAGTGTATTTCTGCTGCAAAAGGCCAGTTCACTCTTGGGATATGTATATACTGCAGAGAGATTTCATAAAGGACAAGAAAGATTATATTATCCCTTTTTTTTTTTTTTTTTTTTTTACACTTTAACAGTAAGAATCCTGAGTGTAGTTTTGGTTGGTATACTTCAAAAAAGATGTGGAAAAGACAGGGGAAGTTAAAAGTTAATCAAAATAAACTAGGAGATCTATCATGTAATTTGACTTCTGAGGAAGTCACAAAATCTGGATCCTGATCTAGATTTCAGCAGTGTTTGGATCTGGGTATTTTAATTGTGAAATCAGGAATCTTTTGCAAAATTATTTTCTGTATCTTGGATCAGATTCCAAACACCTGAACACTGCAGAACTGGGGTTTTGGTTCAGAACCACTTACTAGTAGGAGCAGCTTGTCAGAAGGTATTTCCATCACAGGTGTCTATCTGTAGGAGCTTTGTTTGTTCACAGTGTTGAGGTGATTAAAAGGTCGGTTAAACAGAGCAAGATTTTATGGGAAATGTCACTCACAGGGATTGGCAAATTGCATTCGTTTAGGCTGTGCTAAAATCCATATTTTTTTTTCTTTCTGTTAGTAGCTATGCTTTAGGGAGCAATGCTATGAAAAATCACCAGAGACTTAATGCTTTTAAACTCATTTAAGTTTGGAGCAATCCATAAGAACCGATGGTGCGAAAAGCCCATAGCACCAGGTTTAAATGTGTTTTGGCACAACTTCACAGCCAGGAGCCTGTGCTAAGGGCTTCATTATACAAATTAAGTGAGGGAATTATCACAGACAACATGAATTTATATATTATCTATGACAGGGAGAGAGACCAGTTTTTAAAATGTTGTTTAAATTGTATCTTATCTTATCAAGTGTGTTACATTGCTTTATATCTCCATACCACAGGTAGACAAAGGGAAAGAGTAGAGAACGGAGCAGATGCAACTGTTTTTGTACTTGAATGCAACACTTGCATCTTCATTTTTTGTAGACACATTCATTTTGTCTATTTTTGGAACTTCAGGATGGAATTTTCAAAAGCACCTTGATACCACGTGTTTCAAGGCTCCTTCCAAATCAATATAGGCAAGTGGACTGAGCAGTATTTGTATCCGTTCCCAAGCCTTACTGGTGTATGGTGTTACTGCACAGTAACAGTACTACATAGCTTTGAGTACAATGAGGCACTGGATGGTTCAGATTGTAAGTAATACGTTACAGAGCTTTTTACCTCAGCGTCATTGGTGAGAATCCAGCAAGCAATCTTGGGTGACGGAGAAAGGTTGGGACTTTTTAGCCCTGAATTTTCATGGAGTACTTACAGTTTCTACATTAAATTTTCTATATGCAGTGACACCCTAGGCCAGGAACTGAATCCAAGACCTCTACATCTAAACGTGTAAATGTTTTCTGATTGAGCTGAAGGACCAGCTCTATTAGCTCAAACAAAGGAACAGACTCATACATTTCTGCACAGTGAGATATACAGTCTAGCCACTAGAGGGGGATAAAGAATCACATGGTGTGAATGTTGGTTAGACTACAGTCTGATTCACACGCTCATCCACCTGACAGGGGCCTGTTTTGGCCCTGCAGAGGAAACTTCCTCATTGCCCTGTGTCTTGTGTGCATGGCTGACAAGGCCGGGGAGGGAGAGGGGGGGAAAGCCAGTACAAATTACTGGGGCCCAGCGGTCCGGAAGGGGGCCCAGGGCCCGGCTTCCCTGGCTTCCCCCCCCCTCGTCGGCTCGGCTCTGTTTAGCCAGTCCACCCTTGCTGGGGGGCCCGAAAAATTTTTTTCACCAGGGCCTGAACCCACTCTTGGCGGCCTTGCTTGTATATAATCCATTGCAATTAACCTCCCCTCCAAATTCAGTGACATTAGAAGCAGAGTTCTGTTTGTCACTCATCATCTGTACCCCAACACTGATAGTAAAGATAAAAGGTGTAGTGGAATGGTCTCCTTCTGGAGCTACTAGCATCTTCTTTGCAGTAGTCCAAATAAGAAGAGTTAAGCAGAGATTCAGACTCAGTCATGGTTATGTGTTGCATTCCCTCCTACCAGCTGTGTCCAGTGCTTATTCCTTCCTATGCTTTTACTTTAACCGTAAGGGCTTTAGGAAAGCAACTACGTTTTCTCCAGGTTTTTATACTGTGCCCAATCACATGGTATGTGAATACCCAGTGGTGATAAGATATCCATTGCGTCATTCATCAAGACACTATAATAAATGGTTCTTAATTCGCTTGGGCTGTAGTTTCCAAAGGGGTTCAGGGGAGTTAGATGGCCCAACTCCCATGGACTTTCAATGGGAGCTGAGGATCAAACTTCCTTAAGCCCCTTTCAAAATTCCAGCCTTAGAGAACAACAGTTTTCAGGAAATACTTATCATGAAGAAGAAAACATGATGCATCTAAATGAATAAGCAGTGAATTTGATTATCCTCAGCGCTTGTACATGGAGTAATGGTACCATTGCTCATAAGACACTTCTGAATGGAATTTCCGTGTGGTGCACAAGGACTGTTATGCACTGAACGCCCTACTAACTCGAAATGATACAGTGTGCCTTCATTAACACCCAAGAAGGAGCTTATGATTCATGTTAGTGTGGTGACTATCAAGACAGTTAATAATTAAGCCAGTGAGAGGATGCACATGGGGCGTGGAGCTTTGTCTAATGTTGCCAGTTCCAAGTGGTTGCAATGATGTACTAAGCCAGGACCAGACATGCTTTAATTGATTCCATCTTTATTATATGGCAAACAAACTCTCATGCTGGGGCAGGAAAAGCCATACAAATGTGTAATCCCTGTGGTCTGAAGCTCTAGAGCAGGGTGGGCAAACTACGGCCCGCGAGCCAGATCTGGCCCGCCAGCTGTTTTAATCCTGCCCCGAGCTCCTGCTGGGAAGCAGGGGCTGGGGCTTGCCCTGCTCCAGCTGGGGAGCAGGGTCGAGGGCCGCTCTACACAGCTCCCAGAAGAAGTGGCATGTCCCCCCTCTGGCTACTGTATGTAGGGACAGCCAGGGGGCTCCACTCTGCACGCTGCCCCCACCCAAGCGCCACCCCCGCAGCTCCCATGGCCGGGAACCACAGCCAATGGGAACTGCAGGGGTGACGCCTGCGGATGGGGCAGCATGCAGAACCGCCTGGCTGCATCCGCGTAGGAGCCAGAGAAGGGACATGCCACTGCTTTCGGGAGTCGCTTGAGGTAAGTGCTGCCTGGAGTCTGCACTCCTGAGCCTGCTCCTGTGCCCCAAGCCCCTGCCCCTGTCCCAGCCCTGATCCACCTCCCATCCTCCAAAATCCTCGGTCCCAGCCCGAAGCACTCTCCTGCACCCCAAACCCCTCATCCCCAGCCCCACTCCAGAGCCCACACCCCCAGCCTTCACCCCTTCCTGCACCCCAAGCCCCTGCCCCAGCCCTGATCCCTCTCCTGCCCTCCAAACCCCTTGGTCCCAGCCCAGAGCACACTCCTACACCCCAAACTCCTCATCACCAGCCCCACCCCAGAGCCCCCACACCCCACACCCCAGCCCAGAGCTCCCTCCCGCACCATGAACTCCTCATTTCTGTCCCCACCCTGGAACCCGCACCCCCAACCAGCGCCTTCACCCCCCGATACCCTAACCCCAATTTTGTGAGCATTCATGGCCTGCCATACAATTTCTATTCCCAGATGTGGCCCTTAGGCCAAAAAGTTTGCCCACCCCTGCTCTAGAGGGTAAGGAACTCTCTGCTCCCATCTGTTGGTGAACAGGTAAGGAATGGCCACAGAGCTCATTCCTCTGCATAAGTGATTTACCCAGAACTCCAGATAGATAGAAGCTCCAGACTGAAAGGAGCTCTCTGCCCCCATTGATTAATGAAAAGTGAGAGGTATGGCTAAAGAGAGAGCTTCATTTGAATAAACCTTCTACCCAGAATTCCTCCAGTGACACCCTGGGAGTCACCATTATGGTACACAAACTCAGAATTGGTTGTTTAGTGGAACAGAACTGGGAGTACTGAGGAAGGGTTCTTACTTTATGGCAAGAACTCTGCTCAAGGGCTGTATATATGCTACTGGTTCTCTTCCACTGAGGATTGTGCACTGTTGGGAGGACTCAACAATGAGACGTGGCTCCTTGGCAGGGTGCAATGCAGAGAGGGCTCTTTGCTGAAGATGCAGAGGACAGCAGCAGGGATGAGTGAACTCCAGTGAGGCCCCCCCACACCCAGCCACTAAATAAAGCTGAAGTTGCTATAGCTGGGTTAGGTGATGGAGCCTCAGGACAGAATCTGGCAGCACTTCCATCGGGGACTGGAGACAGGCCTATCTTAACCACTGACTCCAAACCATGAGTGGGGTTTAGCTGATGGGGCAGAGGGAAGTGATGTGGTAAAAAGACATGTGCCTGTTGGATGTTCACTCCAGCAGGTGGGGAACAGTTAGAGGACTACTGCCAAAGTTACCCTGTGGGAGTGTTTTATTGATCATTTGCATAGGTATATTGGTACTGTGTTTTCCCAAGTTGATGCTGCATTCCCTTTTGTCTTAATAAAGTTTTCCTTGTTTCATACACAGACTCAGTTCTTGTGAGTGGTGAAGTTTTGCCAATTAAGGGCATCTAGGGAAGGTATTTAGGGATACCAGAAATTCTAGGTGGGAGCTTGAACCAGTGGTGTTTGTCAGTTTTAAGAGGGACCTCTGGCTATTTGAATCTGGCCCTTGCTGAGGCTGACAACAAAGGGTTACAAGCTCTTATGAATGGTGGTTTGTGACAGTAAAGTCTCAAATGCTTTACCCATATGACACTCTAGGTCAATCTACTTATTTCAGTCAGAGCAGAGGGGTGGGGATCTATTGGCTTAGTACCACTATAGCACTGCTAATATTTGAGATTAGTTCTCACATAGACTGGCAACATGTTACTGGTGCTCTGTGGTAGGCTAACTCTGCTAAACTTGCATTGCTGCCTGCCTACAAATAGGGGCCCTGTAAGAAATGAGAACCATGCCATTAACGTTTCCTCAGAAGGGTTGGCTTTTCAGTCCATAAGAAGAGGACTCTGATGCTCAGAATGTTTACTATTTTAAAATACAGTTTAGACCTCACTAACCTCCACTTAGGTAAACCAAAAATCTGCATTGACAATTGGGTTTGCAGGTCACTGAAGCACAGATTCTGCTGCTGTGTTGAGGGCAGACTAACGTGCTTGACATCATGCTCACCACCGGGCATTAGGGGAGCAAAATTTCACTTCCCAATCTCTCCTCTAGTAATACCCTGAAACAGGACTAGGACATTTAAAATTACCTGGTGTTAAGAATATTCTTCCCCAACCTTGGCACTCATAGGTCAGAAACCTCAACAGTGTGTACTGGGCCTCCCCTATCCTCTTCAGTGCAGTGCAGATTAACAAGGTACTACTGTATATTTGTTTGATGCAGTATTACTGTTTATTAAGGGAGTTTTTATGTATACCCACTGAACTGCAAAATCTGGTAAGCTCCAATACCACTGGTGCACATAGTATTCCACACATGTTTCCAAAGGCAAAGGTGAAGATTTTCAAAAGTGACTAGTGATTTTGGGTGCCTTAACTAGAGACACCTTGAAGGGGCCTGATTTTCAGAACGTGCTAAGGAGCCACACACTGAAAATCAAGACCTTTTAAGATGTTTTAAGTTGACCATCCAAAAATTAAGGCACCCAAAATCACTAGCCATTCTTCAAAATCTTGGCCAATTTCCTGTCCCTAAGATTTTACAATCTGGCCTATACAAACTACAGACAAGATGAGAGAACAGGGATGTAACAGTAAAGAACTGTCATTTATTATTATTTATTACTTGGCAAAGTGATTTAATGCACTAAAGAAATATTATATAAACAAGCTCAACATGAAAGCAGAGTGAGGAGCACCTTGGGGTAATAGAGATTTATGGATTCTTGAATTTAACTGCAGGGATCTAGGCCAGGATGGGAGTGAATAACAAATTTTTTAAAATAAAGATCACATATAAAGTGAGCTAACCCCAACTTGGAAAAGGTAGTCGCTAGGAACAGTGGGGAGCTCTTGCTCACAGCTCTGATTTTAATAATCAGAATAAATTATTTTGCTGAAAAAGCCAGATGTTGCCCGATTTAATTTGTTTCTTTCACAACATTGGGGGTGGTTGTGAAAGGAACACAGACTAACAAGGATAACTCCAGAGAGTCTAGACTGGCTTTGCATTGAAGTTGTAACTACAAGCTCACAAATGCAATTAACACATTACTAAGGAAGGAAAATTGTGGCTCAGGCTGACATCATACTAGTATATATTTTTTTGAAAAATTGTTTTAGAGAATCACAGTTAGGGAAGAAAAAATAAAAGGATGTAAAATGTTAAGAATATAATAATTGAAAATAGGCAATCACACAACAATGGACAGACTACTGCAAGTATACTGCACAGTCACAACAGACAGAATACATTTCTGTATAACAAAATGGGTCAATAAAGTCCAAATAATGAGGTAGCTTGGCTCCCGCATGCCTGAGTCAGCATGGTGAGTAAAGGTTGCCAATGAGCAAAATTAAATGCACAGAAAACCTTTTCTTTAGCATCCTCCATGTCAACCTCAACTGTGTTAGAGTCTGGGTGCACACATGTGTGAATTGTGAAAAATCACTTCAGTTTATTCAATTTTATCAGTTTATACCAGGCAATTCCTCAAGGTTGAAAATTTACTCCTATGCAAAGGGCCAGCACAAATCTTATGCTTCATTTAAATCCCATCTAATTCCTAAAAATAGGGTTGAAGTTAGACTTAAGTGGTTTGTAGGCTTGAACTTTACCCTTAGAGAATTATCTGGTATTGTTTCAACTTTTATTATTGGAATAAACTTAATGGATTTGTAGTTGTATGAACACAGGTGTGTGCGCACACACACTTTTGAGTTGGCAAAAATTATTTGAAATATTCATGTATAGCTTGAGATTTCACAATTTCATCCATTTTAAATTTCTTGCAGCCATCTTTGGCAAATTCCTTTGAGAGAAGGAACAGGGCACCATACACATATTTATAATCAGAATGTAAGCTCTTTGAAGAAAGGACTGATTCTTAAGAGCCCGACACCAATGATTCTCAAGCTTTATCATAGAGAAATGACTTTCTGTACCATGATGCCTCCTTTCCAATCATGAACACACAACATCCCTGGGACAACCTCAGCAATGGCTTCCATAGACAAGTAATATTAGAAAAACATTAAATATATTTTGAGCTCTTTTAAACTAAAGTTAGCACTTGGAAATAAGGAGTAGAACCAACACCATGTGACCAGCCAAGTCTTCTGAAACCACCAGTAATAAGTGCTTCATGAACCACTAGTGTCTTCTCTTTAATTAACTTTCAAGGGGAGCAGTACCCCAGCATTAACATTGCCAAATTTCACTCACAAACAAAAGACTCACCACATATATACACTACATACACATCTAGTGATGTAAGGAACTTCAAATGTTTCAAAGCCTGGATGTTTGGCTGAACTTATGGAAGAACTCACCAAGGCATGCAATATTCTCCCACATATAGTTCCCTGGCTACCCTACTGGCTGTTGTCTTCTTGAGGGAGGAAGCTCTAGTTTTCTGCTACCCCATCTCAGGTATTTTTCGTGGATGAATTATTCTCTCCTCCAAATGTCTCCTGCACATGAGTTCCACTCTTGAGGCAGACAGCTTATTGTTCCAGTGTAACATAGCTGTTGAATGAGGTCATGATCATGCAGTAAGGAGATTCTGCTGATAGCTTGGATCAGTCTTTAAAACCTTGATTTGGTGGCCCACGTGGATAAGCAGATAGGGTCCTGTGTTCTGGAATAGTTGTAGAAATGGCAGTTTCATTTCTAGATAGAGAAAATAACAATAAAGAAGCCTGGAGGTCATGAGGATTTTAACAGACATGGCAATTTCCTGCATATCTTTGGGAGACCTTATTGAATTAAGTTTAAAATATGTTTGGGCTCCATTTTATTAAATAAATGACTTATGTATTACTGTGGGCTGGGATTGTACATACGCTCTGTAGGGAGGGAAATGTGACAGATGTGAGACCTGGGAGTTCAAAAGGCTATATTAAAAATATGCCAGACAAGTATGAACTTTTGGGACAATACACATTAAGTGGATTTCCTGGGGAATCTTTAGGGAGTGGTTAATGCAAATACCCCAACTCCAGTCATGCAAAATGCCAGCCTTCTGAAGCTACACCCTGAGAAGAGGGCCTTTGTCTGCTGATTACCTGTTACTGGAGACTGGAGATCAAAGGCCTAAGCTGTATAAAAAAATTGTTGGAGTACCCAGCTTGACGTTCTGGTTCTGAATGTGAGATAGTTATGCATTAACTGCAGGAAGAAACACATTTGTGGGCGTTGAAGGACTGACACCTACCAGAACCCCAAGTTGGATTTGTGGGTGATGTCTTGTATAGATTCTTTTATTGTTTTAAAATATGTTCTCTCTGTAATGCTTTCACCTGCAGAATAAATGTACTTGCTTAGAAAGAGCTGTCTGATAACCTGTGACTGCTGGCAATACATTGGTCATAGCCTCCGGAGAGAAAGCAAAGTGCATATTCTGGGCTTTTAGGCAGTCTGGCTTGCAGGGGATACCACAGTGTAGGCAGGGAGCTATGCAGCCCGGAAATAACTCAGTTAGCAGGGAATGAGATGTGGGCCTCTGCCCAAGCCAGGAAATATTTGGGAGCCAGAAGCCTATAAGTGGGTGCCCATAGTGGACCATGGAGCAGGGAAACATGCTGTTTCCCTGAAATTATCATGAGGATCAACATAAGAATGGCCATACTGGGTCAGACCAATGGTCCATCTAGCTCAGTATCCTGTCTTCTGACAGTGGCCAATGCCAGGTGCCCCAGAGAGAATGAACAGAACAGGTAATCATCAAGTGATCCATCCCCTGTCGCCCATTCCCAGCTTCTGGCAAACACCACATTTGACAGACAGCTTGTGAGTTTTACAACAGATAACTGTCAACAATTGTTTGGGGTGAATATTTTGGCCAGCTGAGCACATTATCCCCATTTATTTTTTTCTTAATTCATCAGACCCAATCTTCTACGTCAGAGGCTTTTGGTTGAGTTCTTAAGTGTCAGATCTTTCATATTCAAACCTACAGACAGCCATACAGCAGAAATATGCTTTCATAGATGATCTAGTGTCAAAGACTTTTGTCTTAATTAAATTTCTCTCTTATCAGGTACATGTCATGATGGATAATGAATCACAAGATGGTAGGACCAGATAGATCTGAAGTGTGGCAGTGTGGGAGGAAGAGATAAAATAAAAAGTCTACAAACTAGAGGTTAAACAGGAATATTACATGATCAAAATTACTGCATATTTCATCATTAGAATATAAAAATAGATGGGAATAAGAAGTAAAAACAGAAGAGTCACATCAGGTGAAGCTATATATTTAGGATTATGTGGAGCATGCTGCCATAATAGTAAATTTAATAAATATTTAGTGTTAGATTCTATTTAGATAGGAAAATATCCCTAACAGAGTTATTAAACTCAAAATTAAAATTCCTGTGAGAGGAGTGGCCAAAAAGTGCCTTTGAAGCACATTGCTTGGTCCTACCCAACCAGAAAGAAATTTGAGTTTAGATTCTAGGAGGTGATTGGACAAGTTTTCTGCAGCTATTGCCACAGCACATGGAATACATTGATTTCTTAAAAAAAAAAAAAACAACCCTCACATAAATGCTTTAGCCTTTAGGCCAATATTTTTCAAACCTGGGTGCTTAAAGTTACGCTCCTAACTCCATATTTAGGCACTTAAATAGACATTAGCTCTTTCAATCATGTATGCATTAATCAGAAGGTCGAGACAAGCCCAGAGTCAGGAAAATCTTCCAGGAGAAATGGTGGAAACAAGTCTGGACAACCGATTGAAGTGGAAAAGCTGACATCTGAAAAAGAAAAACAAACAGACTTTCATAACACCACCTGCTCAAGGCTTTTATTTTTCAAACTTGGTAAATGGCAGAGGTTTCATTTGAAGAGCGCTGTAAGTTGCAATGTGCCCTAAATACTAATTACATTTCTTTTCAAAGTAGTAATATACTCTGACATACGTGGTGTCTCCTGCTATGCTATTCCTCTGTGCAATGTACATGTTTTGCATATTTTGCCAAGTTGCAACTGCACCCAATTTTAACTATTAAAATCATAAAAAACATAGTGGGCCAAAATCAACGGCACTGCACAGGGTGTGAGAATAAAATGTAGCTCAGCATGTTTTATTCTCTATATAATGGCTCAGATTCACAGGTCAGTTAGACATAGCGATTGGATTCTCTTTTATATTATGCTGTGCTTTTCTTTTGAGAAGTGGTCATGCTGGGACAAAAATCACATCCTTAATTATAACCTTTATGAGATTTCCCCACTGTCCCAGGAGCCTAATGTAAACAGAATCTTGAGTAGCTAGCAAAGCAATGTTAAGTCCTATCAAAGTGCATTGCTAATTGACTTGGCTAAGGGCTGGTCTACACTACACAGTTAGGTTGACATAAGGTACCTTATGCCAACCTCATTATGTCAATGTCTACACTAAAGCCTTCCTCCCGCTGATGTAAGTGTTTTACTACATTGACATAATAACTCCACCTCCACGAGACGTGTAAGGCCTTGGCTACACTTACCCGCTAGTTCGACAGCTGGAAATCGAACTTCTGGGTTCGACTTATCGCGTCTAGTCTGGACGCGATAAGTCGAACCCGGAAGTGCTCGCCGTCGACTGCGGTACTCCAGCTCGCCGAGAGGAGTACCGCGGAGTCGACGGGGGAGCCTGCCTGCCGCGTGTGGACCAAGGTAAGTTCGAACTAATTCGAACTAAGGTACTTCGAACTTCAGCTACGTTATTCACGTAGCTGAAGTTGCGTACCTTAGTTCGAATTAGGGGGGTAGTGTAGACCTGGCCTAAGGCTTATGTTGGTGTAGTTAGGGCGACGCAGTGTCTGTGTAGACACTTCATCCCTTACATCAGCTTCTCCTGGCAGGGAATGAGGAGGAGAGAAGTCCCGGGCAGTTTCCCCTGCTCCTGGTGGGGAACGGGGAGTGGAGGGTAGGCAGCCCGCTGGGAGTCTGTGGAGAAGCCGAGCTCCCCGCAGGGAGCTGCCAGCGAAGCTGAGAGTCTGGATCTCAGCTCCCCACACTGCCTTTCTTAGGCCGGTGGAAGCGCTCCTGATGAGGATGTGCAGCATCGACCCAAAGAGGGCAGAGTGGACATACACCACCACAGTAATTACTACAGTGGCTGTGAGTCGACTAATATAGGTTGACTTACATTTCTAGTGTAGACGTACCCTAAGTCACTTCCATTTCTCTTGGTCAGATGCCCCATCTGCAAAACTGGGAGAGCAATACTGCGTCTGACATGGGAGTTTTGAGGATTTGTGAATGTTTGAATGCCACTTGGAACATGGGACATGCTACAGATGCTAAGTATTAATTGTCATTCTTCTTACTGAATTTGCTTTACCAAGAGCAGTGAAATAGCATTTGTGCCTGGTTCATCTTCACCACTGCCTGTGAAAGTTGCTTGGAAACAGCAGGAAAAATGCTGTGAGAGCTAGTTAAACTGCTTGATTTCTCTCTTAATCTGGGCATTTGAAAGGTCACATCAGAAACTAAACCTCATTTTATGTATATGCAGCATTACTTTATTAATGATAATCTGATTTTTTTTAGAATCAAAATAAAAATGGTGTTTTAAACTGATCTGGATTAAGCACTCATGATGTGTAATTACTCCTAGTAAGTATACTCTCTGGTGCTGGACATCAAGGAGAAAAGATTAACAAGTGGAACTAGACATTTAAAAGAATTATTTTCTATTTTTGTTTATCACATCCAATAATACAGTGACTTGCTACTAAATGACAAAAGCTTTTTGTTGGTTTTCCACTCACCATCAATTTCCATGTAGACATAATGTTGGTGAAAACACTTCGAACTCCTCTCTGAGGACCCTTTTTTCGGCAGCATTACTGCCATCTGTTCACCTTGGGGTAAGCAAGTACATCATTAGAGGACTTAATCTTGAGGTCCTGAAACTCCTTTACACCTGTAACTCACTTACACCAATTGAAATTCTGGGTATTCAAAACACACAAGATTAGACCCCAGAAGTGAATGTTATGGGCTTCAGATAGGAAAACAAACAAACAAACAAAAAAAAAAACTACAAGGAATCACCTGACTCAGTTTGTGAGGCTAAGAACAAGGTCTGTAAGTGATATATGAAAATACCGTTTAAACAGATGAAGCTGGCAGTGCACTCTTTGACGAAGGGCTGCTAAACTTAGGGGTGGAAAGGATTTTGGGACATTTGGAAAGACCTCAGAGAAAATAGCAAGTTGGGCACTTTCCATTAGAGGTCCGCTCAGGCCTAAATTTGAAGTCCAATCCAAACCCGACTAGACCACAGCCAATCCCATCCATGACCTGAGCCCGAGAGCATGGTGTTGATTCATACCTAACCAAATCCAAAAACCTCACCAAATATAATAATCCCAAACATATGCACTTCAGTTCAGGGCTTGTCTACATGAACAATTAAATTTATGAGAATCTGGTGTGTGTGAATCTAACTTGCACTAGCCTGCTGCAGACTGATGGTCCACATGCATCCTGCTGCCATGTATATTAATAGTTTCTAGGGGTATGTCTACATAGCAACTAGACACCCGTGGCTGGCCCGTGCCAGTCAACTCGGGCTCACGGGATTTGGGCTGGAGCCCAAGCTCTAGGACCTTCCCACCTCATAGGATCCTAGAGCCTGGGCTCCAGCCTGAACCCTGAGGTCTATACAGCAATGAAACAGCCCCGCAGCCCGAGCCCTGCGAGTCAAGGCAGCTGGCATGAGCATCTAGTTGCTATGTAGATATTCCTTAGGAGGACTAGATCAAAATACATTAACAAACTGTTAATGAGCATGTCAGCAGGATGCACATGTACTTGGCCAGTTCGTCCAGGGGAAGTTGTGTGGGTTAGACTTATACTCTAGCTTGCAGCAACCTAAATGTTTGTGGAGACGTGCCCTCAGTGATGAGACTTACTGAATCGAGCCCGAACTCATGCTATACAAGTTATACTCCACCTGAGTCAAACCCATCACGTGCTGTTGGGTTTGTGTCAGATTGCAAACCTCTACTTCCCATGTTCTTCCTCCAGCTGTCCTCAGACAATGGCTCACTAAAATTATGCTACTCCCTGGCTCCAGTCTTCCATTGCAACCAGTCCTCAGCTGCCATTAGGCAGTGAGCCAGTTCCCACTGACATGCCATAGGACCCAGCTCCTTTTGGATGCTGGAGGAAGGACTCTGAAGTACCAGTTGTAGTGAGGGTCACAGTAGCCAAAATGCTTAAATGTTGGTTACGAAATTGGCTGCACCAGTGCAAACGCTAGTTGTGTTGCACTCATGTAAAAAGTGATTTACACAAGGGTAATTTATGGTGTGGTGAGCGTGGGTGCTACAGGGTGCAACCTTCCAGTGTAGACAAGGCCTTAAGCACTTGAGTGACAGAGTTCTGCTTTTCAGAGGTGCTGAGCTCCCACAACAGCCACACAGTGGATAGGAGTGATGGATACTCAGCATCTCTCAAAACAGCAAGCACTTATTTAGGTGCCACTAGTGACCCGGCACCCATCTATGGCCTTTTTGGCCACTGTGAAAAGAGGTGGAGCTCCATAATTCTGCACCCAGCAGGATAACCAATGTTGATATAATGCATGAGCATCTTATGTGACAGTCCAGTCAAAAATATGATGACATACCTGTGGCCTTCCATCCAAACCCCAACCACCCTGTGTATCAGGCTGAGCTAATCTCCACATACACTGATTGGTGCCCCCTGGCTGCTCAAATTAGCTTAATAGAACCAAAAGATGCTGTACATGTTTCAAAAGCACCTTTAACTGAGCTGAGTTGTAATTACCAGATGTAAGACTCACTCCAGCAGGAAGCAAGTGTAAAGGTATGCAAGATGAACCCCTGAATTTGTCAACTACAAGAAGAAGCATGTTGCCTATACAGTTGATTACATATAATTTGGATTTAAAGGATACACAGATGGAAAAGGGAAAGAGCTAAAAACTTAACTAAGAATGAAATTACTCATCATTATTCAGTCATTTTCACAGCAGGCATCAATTGTCAAGAGCATTTTTTTTTTAAATGCACACTCAGAACTGAAAATTATTTTAATTAGATTAAATGGCTGCAACACATCTGCCTCAATGTGGTCTCAGCCATGCAAAACCAATTAATATATTATTTCATCATGGTTGTCAAGAGACAGAAAAGGGAGACAAGTCAGGGAGAAGAGGTCTCAGATGTGGTTTGCTTGGAGGGTTTTTTGGGGTCACATTTGTAAAGGATTGACATTGATTTTTGCCAAGTAATTTTTTGTTTCCCTAAACATTTAGGGTAGGCTTTTCAAAAGCACTTTATGTTGGCCTACCTCCGGTCCCACTGAAATCAATGGGTGTTTTGCCAGGGACGTCAGCTGGAGCAGGTTTCAGTGGTAGCCCTGTTAATCTGTACCAGCAAAAAAACCGAGGAGTCTTTGTGGCACCTTAGAGACTAACACATTTATTTGGGCATAAGCTTTCGTGGGCTAGAACCCATCTCGTTAGACTGACCTAACATTTGGTAAAGCACCCCCATCCTTTCATGTATTTATACCTGCTCCTGTATTTTTTACTTCATACATCTGATGAAGTGGGTTCTAGCCCACGAAAGCTTATGCACAAATAAACTGGTTAGTCTCTAAGCTGGAGCAGAGTTAGTTCAACCCTTATTGCTTTTGAAATCCCACCCTAACTTATTATTTTCAGCAAAAGGTTAGGTCATGCATTTATGCTGCCAAATTAATTTAGACTAGAAAACAACATTAGGTCATATGGTGCCATCAGTTTTGAAGCAAAACACACCCATCTGCATATACAACAGCTCTTGGTAGGGTGACCAGATGTCCTGATTTTATAGGGACAGTCCCGATTTTTGGGTCTTTTTCTTATATAGGCTCCTATTATCCCCCCCCCCCCGTCCTGATTTTTCACACTTGCTGTCTGGTCATCCTAGCTCTTGGTGACTTGAAATTTAGGAGCAATCATTCCATTCATTGCATAGCTAGCATATTCATGGGACCAGATAACCCCCTTCCGAAGTAAAACCCCTGGGACAGAGGGGTCAGGGGAAAGATCTGCAAGGATTCTTGTGCAATTCCTTCTCAGTGGTTCACTGAGGGAGTGTGGGGTTTGCACCTCTGCCGAATGAGTTCTGAGGCTCACCCCACAAGTCCTGGAGAAGACAGTGAGAAGACAGTGCCAGGTGTGGGTTGAGGGAATGAGCTTTCTTTTCTTTCACTTTCTTTTCTTTCTTTTCTTTCACTTACATGTGTTATCTGATTTGAGGGTAAGGGAATGAGAATTCCCACACTTTCATTCTCATGGTGAGTTTGGTATGGAGGGAAGTTGGCTCCATATGAGGGGACATGGGACAGGTGAGCCAAGTGGCAAAGGAATGAAGTTAGGGAGTGCAGCAGTAGCTGTTAGGATGGCACAGTAGGGGGGTGGGAAAAAGTGCCTCATTTTAGGCTTCTTCAGCAAATCTCCCTGCCTTTCATTGAGAAATATGTACATGGCCACAAAGGAAACGATCGTTGAGATTCATCCTTCATGAATTTTTGCGGGTGTCATGTTGTAAATACAGGGGCCTTTTTTCAATTGAAATCAGTGGAAAGAGTCTCTTCTAAGGACCACGGGGTCAGTAGGTACCCGTCAAATAAGTGAGGAAAGATGTCATGTAGCTGAAGCACCAGACTGGGACTCCCAAAACCTGGGTCTTTTCTGTGTGACCTTGGGGAAATAGTTAACTTCCCCATACTTCAGTTTTCTCATCTGCAAAATGGAGATAATATTTCCTTGCCCTACGGAGTACTGAGAGGTTTAATTAATTAACGTTAGTAAATTGCATTTGAGATCCCCAGGTGGAAGGTGCTTTAGAAGTGTAGAATATTATTATTAATTATTATTATTATTATGCAAAGGAGTAAACACCGGAACAATACAAACTGACAGGGCAATATAGTAATGAGGGGTTAATTTATCCTACTCTGTTGAGTTTTCCTACAAATTACTTCCATGGAAATAGAATTACTTCCTGGGAAGTAGAACTTCAGCGACATGTGCATGTAGTTCTGGGGCTGCAGAAGGTTAAAGGTTAAACTGAACACCCTGCCAACCTCCCACAGAAATGTGCAGTTTCAGAAACTAGAGCTGATTGCACAAAGAGAGGTGAGGTGCCTGCACTATGGTTTTAAAGGTATTTTCAATGTTACTGAGGTATTGGGGTGCTTTGTATAGCAAGGTTATGCCATGGTTACTGGATAGTGGGAAGAGGGTTTGAGTTAGAGGGCTTTTTATAACGGATTATAAAATACATGTACCTGAACGCCCTGTGACCATCTATTCTTTTTTAAAAGAGAAAATTTCCCTGGGGATCTGCACTATTTAGAAGTGCACAAGAAACAGGCTAATGGAAAGATTCAGATATTTCAGACTGTAAATTTCACCCCACATGTCTACTATTTTGTTATATTGTATAATGGCACCGTAATAATGCAGCTTGGGGAGTTTCCAAGGCACAGTTTTATAACCACAGCAGATCCTTGATTTGAGAGCCATAAAGTAAATTCTGGATACATTGTGCTAGGGATTAAAAATGTGCTGGAGGCTCCTCTGAGATAGAATTAAAAATGTGGAGGTTATGAAACATGATGATTTAAATAACATCCTCATCTATTGTGAAATACCTGATGTTTGTGGCTATCCAGTGGCTTTCGCTATGGATCACAGAAATCAGGTAATAAAGACCTAGTAGGTTGTCAAATTCATTTTCCTAATCGTACATTTGCCAGTGCTGGTCCTTACAGTAGATTTTTTTAGTCCTTGGATCAAGACTTTTAGGTCTCTAGTACTGGAACCCAGGATGTCAATGTGACTACACAAAATTTGAGCTTGTTGTGATCATTTATTATGTATATGTTCATAAAATGTTAGCTCTTTTGTGAAAAAGATATTATTCTCCTACCTGAGTCCCTACCACCTACATTTTAATCAGCTTTCTCATGCAGACCTTTTACCTTAATTACATGGCAGCAAAGCATCACTGTGACAAAAAGTTGACAATGATTAGGCTGTTGGTGTGCAGAGATCACAGCCCATCATGCTGACAATTATTGCCACATTGCCTCCCTGTACGCCCCCGCCTGTCTGTATCCATCTGTTGTCTCTTGTCTAATACTTACATTAGAAGATGCTTGGGGCAGGGACCATCTTTTTGTTCTGTGTTTGAACAGTGTCGAGCACTATGTGGTCCTGGGCCATGACTGGGGCTCCTGGCACTATGGTAATATAAATAAAAAAAATAAATCCTCCTCCTCCTCACTAATCTGTATGCCACTAGGCTAGGTTCTCCTGCATTTATGATCTGTGAAGCAAAATATTTGGCCTTAAAGCCAGATCTCCTGCATGTTAGAGGAGAGCTCTAATCCCTACACGGTCATGCTAGTTCCCTCCATTTAAGAATGTGTTACTGGACTGTAAACACTCTGATGACCTCCTGCTTTCCTAGTGGCTCCCTATCCAGAGCAGAACTTACAATGTCCTACCAAGCAGAGGTATCCCTCTTATAGGGCCTGACCTGAAGCTCAGTGGAGAGACTCCCATTGGCTTCAGCAGGCTTTGGAGGAGGTTACAAAGAAAGATAGAATCAGGCTGTAGGACGTGGTACCCCATCAGGCCACAGAAACATCTTCCCTATGGCAGATATGCAAAAAGAGGGACAGATTCTGTCCCCTGTGCTAGCCTCTCTGATCTGCACCTGTGGCATACAGGGAATGTAAAGAGCTTGATAATGGCCTGGCGAGGATAATGCTGGTGCAGGCATAGCATAGGGCCCCCATAAACTGCCCTATCCTTGCTCCCTCATAAGCCCCGGCACAGGGGGCATGCTAGAGGTGGAGCCAGGCAACCAGATAGCAAGTGTGAAAAATCAGGGCAGGGGATTGGGGAGAGCGGGTGGGGAAATAGGTGTCACTATAAAGACAAAGCTGCAAATATCAGGACTGTCCCTATAAAATCGGGACATCTGGCCACCCTAAGCTGGGGGCAGGCAGGGCATGTCCATAGTGCTTCTGCTATGGGGATTCTCAGTGGCATTGGAACCCATAGGTAGTCTGGGATGGACTGCTGTAATTCACTCCACCTTTGTTTCAGCCTCCTTTGCTCCTCTTCTCCTGAGCTGCTCCATTTGTGCTCCTGGAGGCACAGCACAAGAATCTCATCCACACAATGAGATATTTTGTGTCTTAAAAACCCAGCATTTTAAATAGATTCCCTACCCCACCCCTCACAGCCTCTCCAAGGAATATATTTTTCTCTAATAGTGCTCTCTTGTGCCATAAAAGTAAAAGTCACTGTAAGAAAGAAAAGCAGTACATAGTTGCTCACAAACCTTCCATTGGGAATGCTTAACAAATTACAAATTACCCTCCCCATTTCTGCCCCAAGATTTTCTTTTGTTAGCTCTAGGCAGGTGATGCACTCAAGCGGAAATTTGTTTTAAAGAAGCTTAGCGAGAAAATATCACTTCTGCCCTAACTGGGAGGGTTGCATTGTTATAAAACAACTATAATTAGAGGCAACATTAAAAAAAGATAACATCACTCCAAAACCAACGTTTTTGCACTAAACAAGATCAAACAGACTCCCTTGCAACTAAAACAAATGGTTCCATCACAAGGCATTGTGTGGTTCTGAAATGTAACGGCTATTGAAAGGAAGGGACTCCCAGCCAATGTGATGCTGGAATATTTTTGTGAGTCACTTGAAAAGTGAAATGTTTGCAAAGTGCCTGGTGCAAGGACTCAGGCCATCTATCAATAATATGACTCTGCATATACTTGGCTTTTTCACCCTCACAAGGCTTACCAAGCTATGGTGTCTGGGCTGAAGCCAATGCTCCATATCCAAATTCCCTGAACCACAAGGGAGTTTGAATTCTGTTCCAAATTATTTTTTATTATTTAGTAGCACTACCAGTGCCTACATGTCCCAGTGTGGGATCAGGGTCTCATTTTGCTAGGTGTGGTACAAACACATGGTAAGAGACAGCACTTGAAGAGGGATTTATTAAGCATGACTCAGCAAGCAGATTTAACACACAGGGTACATCCACACTGGAACTGGAAGGTATAATTTCCAGCTCAGGTAGACATACCCGCACAAGCTCTGATTGAGCTAGTGTGCTAAAAATAGAAAAGTGGCCATGGCAGCACAAATGGCAGGATGGACTAACTGCCCTAAGTATGACCCTGTTTGAAACCCTAAATATATCCTCGGGGCTGCTAGCCACTCCTGCTGCTCACGCTGCCATGGCTACACTTGATCAAAGTTTATGCGAGTATGTCTACTGGAGCTGGAAATTGCACTTTCCAGCTCCAGTATAGACTTATGCTTTGGAATGAAGGTAACGGTGGTAAGAACATGTGGTCACTTAGGTTAGTCAGTGTACAAAAAATAAATCGATAAAAATAATCAAGAGATTCCTTGAGCATGGAAGAGAGTGGTCAAAATCAGGGGTGGTCACTAAAAAGCAGGCGTGGGTTGGATGTTTAACTGAAAGGAACCACAGAATCTTTTGAACCTGTCCATTTGTCTCCTATTTCAACAAAGAAGATGGAATATATTTACCCTTCTCTGCATTATGATGTCAGGTCCTAAAGCCAAGGAAGGAAGGGAAGAGGGAGGGAGCAGGCAGAAGAAAGGGAGAACAGAGCATGAAGAGAGAAGATGGGGTATGAAGAACAGGAAAGGTGTTGATTGGCTGATTTAACACCCCCCCCCATGTCATAATCCAACTGGAAGAATGTCACAATCCTACCACCCAGTAATAAGGATTTCTTAGGGGAGCAGGAAAGAGATGGGGAGAAAAAGAGAAGGATATTATATCACCAGTCAGTACCAAGCTATTCATAAGGCAGCACCAGAAAGACAGAGGAAGAGGGACAGCAGAAGAGGATAAACCCCAATCTTACCCACTTTGGGGCAGGGTCCCACTTAGCATAACAAACTAATTTTGTGTACAGCCACATTTAAGGCCATCAAGCACAGGTGCCTTACCTGGAGACACACACCCAACATGGTCTCTATTTCTTAGTCATCATAAAACTGCAAGCAATGTATTGCAGATTCAAAGCCCTAGCTGAGATGATTTATATAACTGCTTCTACTGTGGAAGAGGGTATTTTGTTCATCCAAAATTTTGTATTGCACTGTAGCTTGACTTTATTTTGGGATAGACACGCAGCTGGAGATCCCATCTGACATAGCAGCGGTTTTCTGTTAACATTGATAAGCGACTCATTGATCCTTTTTTGTTCTCATTTGGGTTGTTGGCTCAGCACAGCAATGTTGCCTGACACAGCAATGTTTCCTATTCTTTTTATTGCCACAAGATATGTTAGCAGATAAATCCTATAGTCCGTGGTATTCAGCGGGTCACTGCTTAAGGAAACTTGTTCAGAAAGTTATGTAAAGGATTGAGCGACCTAACTAACTTTATCACTAATATAGACAGAAAGGTCTGAAGTTAGGAATTCCTACTGTAAAATACACTATAAAGTTAGCCATATTACAACTTTAGGATAAATTAATTCTAAGGATAACTCTAGTGACTGGGGATACATTTGGCCCTTAAATTCAGAGGATTAATATGTAAAACTATATCAAGTTTAGTGCATCACAACATGCTGTTGACACAGTCAATTGACATGAAGTGTTAAAACACAGAGAAAACATGTATGCTGCCTGAAGGATTTAGGAAGGAATTTCCTCTTATGTACTACCTGATAACCCAGTGCAGTTGTCTAGATGTTTTGTTAGAAAAGTGGGGTTGGGAATTGCTGTGAACAGTCTGTGCAGGAAAGAAATAATATGAATGAACAACTACTGCACAGTGTCAAATAATTCAGTATAAGTCATAAGCAGGAAGTGTTTTGACTTTTCTGGAGTGTGATTGGATGAAATCCTTGTCACAGTATAATATAATTTGTAATGTAACTGACATCTAGCTTTTAAGTACAATGAATAGTGCCAAAATTGAGTTCCTCAATGTAGAAATGACTAAAAGATGGATGATGGTGGTCATGTGATTGCTGAGCAAGTGCTCTGGATAATTTTTGGCTGTCAGACTCACTTTGTATTAAAGATAAGCCAATGGAATCATTTATCTGAATCCCTTTCTCCTGATCTTCAGTGACTCGGGTAAAAGGGAACCTGGATCTGAATTACCCCAAGTTTGGGCTTTGCAAATCTAAAACCTGTCTGATGAGATTTTGTAAAACCAAAATCTTCAATAAGAGGCATAAGGGCATAATTTATAAATTTTGGATTAGATAAAACAAGATTCAAATGTGAAGCATTCCTACTTCTGCAAAAACGAAACCATAATCCCATCATGTCTGCCCATATTTGCTTATAATCTCACATTAGATTTTATAGGTCATCTTCATCCCAGATGTAATACCTTCAAATCGATGGAGTTATATCAGGGATTAATTTAGCCCTTTATATTGATTTCGCGTAATGTCTGTCAGTTCTGCTTAAATAGTTTGACAAACATCTGTCCATCTATGTTGAGCTGAATTAAAATTGTTTAACCCCAGACTGCTGGGGGCTGTTGTACTCCAGAGAACTATGCTTTCTTGCCTGTTGCACTGGTCTCCACGTTGCCATTTACCGCACACCTTTTTTCACATTATAACACAATTAGTCATCTTTTCATATCACAGTGAACACTCTATTCTCATCTTGACCACAAATTGCCCATTATCCAAAGGCACCCACTGGAAATTCAGCTATCCAAACATGTGGTTAACTTAATGACCTTAGGATAGGATTATGTTTTTAAAAAGGAAATCACTGTTCAACTTTAGCTGCTGAGAACTTTCCAATCCTGACTCAAAGCCATGATGAGGTGTTTCACCCTTTTCTGGTTTGACAATGCAGCCACGTGTTTGGAAACATCTTAGATCTGATGGCTCATCTGCTGTAAATTATGTCAGCATGGCATGCCCTAATACACAACCAGTACATTGTAAGATACTTGGAGTGCATTCACAAAGGTACATAGGTGCCTAACTTCCCAATGGGTATGTTTGAAACAAACATCTTATTTGAACTAAAACTTATCTATACACCCCTTTTTGGCAACACTTTCTCCCTTGCACAAGTATGACAGCAGTGAGGGCCAAATCCTGGCCCTTCCAAAGCAGCTTCAGGAGGACCGGACCCAGGGGATCTGGGGTAATTCTGGTATAGAGTGAAGGGGCAGAATTTGGGGACTCCTTTCAAAAGGGTCCCAGCCTCCTGCATATTGTGGAATTCTGCACCACAGGAGCTTCCCCCACACTCCTCCCTGCTGTAGAGGCTTTTTACAAAACGTGCTGTCCCCATTTCTGCTTGGAGAAACATTGTGATAAGCACTGTGTACAAGCTGCACAATAAAAAATGAATAGAAGGTTTTGACACCTTGAGCCAAATCCATCCCTGGTGTAACTGTTCACTCCAGTGCAGTTACATCAGGGATGAATTTGACCTCTCATGTTAAATAACCAAGCCATTGACCTTAACTACATCCCTTGTTGTCCAGATGAGCGTCTTTGCTTGTCTGTCATGCTAACAGAATGGGCCAAAATTCATCCCTGGAGTAAAACCATTTGCTTCAGTGAAGTTATATTGGGCATGCATTTAGCTTATGGTTTATAACAGAATAAGGGCTAGCCTACACTAGAAGCGCTACAGCGATGAAGATGCTCTATGCCGACGCGAGAGAGCTCTCCCATTGGCATAATAAAAACATCTCTGGGAGCAATGGTAGCTATGTCGGTGGGAGAAGCTCTTCTGCCGATATAGCACTGTCTACACCAACACTTAAGTCGGTGTAACTTACATCGCTCAAGGGGGTGGCTTATTTACCCCCCTGAGTGACATAAGTTATACCAACATACATGGTAGTATGTACAAGCCCTAAATGAAAACACTACCTATTCAAGCTTCACTCAAAATCATCATGTACATAGTTAGGGTTCAATCCCACTAGGTGCAGATCACCCCAACTCTTCCTGACTTCCTTCAGTGCTTTGTATGACTGTGTGCTCAGTGTTGGAACTACAGAATTAACATAAATAGCTTAAATGATTTGTCTGAACATTGCAAATAAAACCGCTTAGGATACTTTTGCTTTTTTCCTGCTTTAGGTCTATTTCTACATCACACACAACAGTTTGTCTTAATCACTGGTTAAGGAGGGGAGGAAGGGAAAGAAACTTTAAATATACAGTAAGGCTGTTGATCAAATAGACGTTTTTCCTTTAAGGAGCTATCCCTTAGCACTGCAAATCACACAGCTGAGTGGATTTACATTTCTTCAATTGGCAATCAAGCCTCTCCATATATAGCAGTGTTGGAAATCAATACCTCTAAGTCAATTGCTTCCTGTAGTTCAAAGATGCAACTAAAACAACAGTGACAGAGAAATAAGTGGATATGGAATTTCATTTTAAAAACCCACACATGCCTCTAAGTGAGAATGGATGAAAGTTGCCTCAGTGCAGAGGGCCAGCAAAAGACCCATTCACTAAGCAAGGCCTATGCATCACTGAAGTCCCAATTAAGCCCCATTTTGAGTGCTTAAGTAGTACACAGGTCTTGTCTGGGCTCTCTGCACATGAATGAATTTCACCTGAAATCACACACATGGACCCCCTTTCCCAAATACAGTGGCTATAACTTAACATATACTCACTATTATTTGTAGCTCTGCTTATAAACTGTTTTTTTTTTTTAACCTCTGATGTTCCAAAATGTCACACTGTAGGAGGACTACTGGCACAAAGAGTGAGCGAAAGACCCTTTGCAAAGCCTGTCTCCTAAGCAAATTTACGCAGGCAGAGCTATAGTCCTGATTGTATCTTTTTTTTCCTTTTAAACACTTATTCAAGACACACTTTTTTTCCAGGTTTTAGATAGAAAAATTCCAGCATTTCTGCCACAAAGACCTTCTTTAGGGATATAGCACACACTTTGCAGGTTCAGAGCCATTAGTCCTTATTGGTGTGAGTGGAATGCATCTCATGTTCTCTAGGTCACTCAGCACAGAGCACTAATACATCTACTTGAAAGGCTTCTGTCTGCCACTGCTCAGTGCTCTGGGCTTGCTTCAATTAAACACAGCAGTCTGTTTATTAACTCTACCTGCCATTCTGAGTGACCAAGTTAAAGTACTGAAAGAATGGTTAGCCATCTTATGAGAGTGGGTGTGCTAATGCATCCCCCTTCTAAATTAATGAAACTGATATTCTTGGCCACAGCTGAGCAGGCAAGCTAGCACAGTCATCTAGTCCTGTGCTTTTATTGTGCAAAATGAGAAATCAGGGAGGGCTTGCAAATTTCATTGTAAATTCTGCTGAACATTGAATTTGTACCATTGAACTGTCCAACACTATTGGATTTGGAGGTACAGTATTAGGAAAAACAAATATACTTGTATTAACTGACAGAGGCGGCGAGTTGTATGGGCCCGTGGTGCCTGGGCTCCAGGAATATTCAGGGCCCGGCGACACCAATGTTTGGAGCTGGATCTCTCTCCCAGCTCTGCCTGCCACCCCCGTGTGCCTCTCCCGGAGAGTCCCTGGGCCCCTGCCTGCCGCCACCCACACGCCTCCCCGGGCCCCAGAGTGTCCCTGCCTGAAAGCAGGCAGCTGCCCTGCTGCTCTACGCTGCGCTTCCTGGCCTGTGCCAGCCACTGCTGCCACAAGAGTGGTGCCAGCGGCAGACTGAGGCAGCTGGCTGCTGCTGCACCTGTAGAGGGGAGGAGGTGCACCCATGATTGGCAGCTCTCCCCTCTCCTGGCACCCGCCAGGAGGCGACACCAGGGGTGCTTCCAGGAGACGGAGTCTGGACCTCACTCACCTGAGCAGCTACTGGGGCTTGGGTGAGTGTCCGACCCTGTGATCCATGCTCCCCCACCCCCATGCCCACAGCCACCACTCCTATATATATATACACACCTATCTCATAGAGCTGGAAGGGACCCCGAAAGGTCATCAAGTCCAGCCCCTCCAGCCCCCTCCCTTCACTAGCAGGACCAAGTACTGATTTTTGCCCCAGACCCTTAAGTGGCCACCTCAAGCATTGAACTCACAACCCTGGGTTTAGCAGGCCAATGCTCAAACCACTTCCTCATTCCCCCCGGCCCCCTGCTGGCTTGCTGCATCTCTCCTCAGTTCCCCCCCCCTCCCCCCTTCCACCCCCCCCCCCCACCGCCACTCAACCCTACGGCACCGACTTCCCCTCTGCTGGGTGGGTGCTTGCCCACCCCCCACCTCTTCCCGCCCAAGCATCCGCCCTTGCTCCACCCCCTTCCCCCAAGTCCTTGCCCCTGCCCTGCCTCTTCTCCACCTCCTCCCCTGAGCATGCCGCGTCCCTGCTCCTCCCCCCTCCCCCCTGGAAAGCGCTAAGCACTGCCAAACAGCTGTTAGGTGGCCGGAAGCGCTGGGAGGGTGGGAGGAGCGGGGACGTGGTGCACTAGGGGTAGGGAGAAGAAGGAGGCGGGGGGGGGAGGGGAGAGCTTTGCTGGAATTTTTCCCCATAGATGCTTCAACCCTGGAGCACCCACGGAGTCAGCGCTTCCCTCCTGCTCGCCTCCTTACCTGAATATCAGGACAAATGGCATCCCGATCGTATATTGATCGGGACACGGGACAAAGGGTTAAATATCGGAACAGTCCCGATTTTATTGATACATCTGGTCACCCTAGGTGAGGGGCAGCAGGCTGCAGCAGGGGAGGAGGTCACATGTGATGTCAGCCCCCCCCCGGCACCCACCATTGGAGGCGAGGGGGCTTCCTGAATCTGAGAGGGGCCCTAGGATTATGTGCAGTGACGGTGCAGGGTGAGTGTGCTGCTGGGGGGAAAGTAGAGGGCCCCTCCCCTGGAGCTCACTGCTGTCAGCAGGGAAAGGGTTGGGGGGAGTCCTCCTCTCTGGCTCTCTGGCCCTCTCCCCAGGGCAGCCTGTCTGCACCCCAAGCTCCTCATCCCCAGCCCCGCCCCAGAGGCTGCACCCCCAGCCAGAGTCCTCACCTCCCACCCCAACCCTCAGCCCCAGCCCTGAGCCCCCTCCTGCACCGTGAACCCCTCATCCCCACCCCCAGCCCTGAGCCCTCGCCTGAGGGAAAAAAAACACGCAACTTAAAATTCAGTTTGGGGTATGATCATGTTTAGCACAATACTTGATTATTTTACACCCTTTAAAGTATATAATTGGTTGTATAAGGTACAATAAAATATAATGTATTGAAGCAGGCGAGTGCTGCTTCTGACTTTCCACTTTTAATTGGCCCTTGTAATCTTGTGGCGCCGGTGTGTTGTAGCTTCATTTTATCCCAGCAACGAATTCTTGATTTGTAGGACCAATAATAATCAACAATGGATAAATTCTTAATAACGTTACCCAGAGAAAAAGAAGAAAAGGGTAATTCATCAAGCGTTGGCCTGAGTTCAACACCCAGCTTTCAAACTGAAGTTATACAAAAGAAAGATGCGGCAAATCTACAAGATAAGAAAAGGAGTTTTCAGCAATCTTGGCTATCAAGATTTATGTGGTTGGAGTCCAATAGCGAATTAGACAGAGCTTTTTGCTCAGTCTGCAAAAACTGTTCTGAAAAGAAAATCTTAATATTTTCTACAAAAGCAGAACCACCGTTTATTTCGTCCAGATTTCAAGATTGGAGACATGCATTGCGTGGTTTTACATCACACGAAAAATCCTCCTGTCACAAGGAAGCGGTAATGAAGTATGCTGCTCTGCAATCTCAGGTAAATGTTTCTGCATTAATGTCGGCCAGTTACAGAAAAGAATCACAATCAGCTAGGAATGTAATGCACACAATTTTTAACAGTGTTCAGTACCTAGCTCAACAAGGAATAGCATTATGGGGACATAATGAGAGTGATTCAAATTTGATGCAGCTCTTAGTCACACAAAATACAAGTGGCTGTCACGTGAAGTTATTAACGAAATAATCAAAATGATTGCAATGATGGCACTAAGACAAATTGTGCAAAAGATAAAGGCTTCAAAGTTTTATGCCATTGTAATGGATGAGACTACTGATTTGTCAAGAAAAGAACAAGTAAGTTTTACTTTAAGGTTCTTTTCTAGTGAAGAATGGGAGATTTATGAGGAGTTTATTGAGTTTTACCAAACTGACGCAATGGATGCTGCTTCTCTTTTCAAAATTGTGGAAGATACGCTTCTCAGGTGTGATTTGCCCTTTTCTGATTGCCAGGGGTAGTGTTACGACAGAGCCTGTAACGTGCCTGGCAAATTTACTGGGGTCCAAGCCAGAGTGAAGGATCGAGAACCAAGAGCAGAATTTGTGCACTGCGTGGCACATTCCCTTAACCTTGCCATGCAAGATGCCCTGCATAATATTCAAGAATGTCGTGATATGTTTTCAAGGGTGAAAGATCTCATCAATGCCTTCAGGGAGTCACCAAAGCGTATGGCAGCATTCAGAGAGTTTCAGAGTGAAGGGGAGCCTTTTTCCGACCATTGTGCCCAACAAGATGGACACTAAGGATCAGTAGCATTAAATCACTGCTCCACAACTATGAGGACATGATGAACTGCCTAGATGAATTTAGTTACTCTTCTGATTAATTTGGCTCAACTTCAAACTTTTTTAACATATTTCACACTAACAGTTCTTGTGAAAGCCAAGGGTCCTGTAGAAGAAACTAATGCAAAAATTCAAAGCCCAAACTTGTCATTGGCAAGCGTTCTGAAGAAAGTTGGCCTGTTGCAAGAAGTGTTGAGCGGGTTGCACACCGACTCATCATGCAATCACTTCTGGAAAACAACAGTAGAAAGAGCAAGCAATCTTTATTTAGATGATCCTACACTTCTGAGAAAATGCAAGCCACCAAGATGGCTAGACCATGGAAGCCTTCTTCACACCTTCAGTGACCCCAAAGTGTATTTTCATCAAATATATGTCAGGATCATTGATGCTTGCAAAGTTGCCATTGAACAGAGGTTTTCAACAGAAAGCTTTACATTCGCAGTAAAATTGGAGAAACATAACTGATGCAGCAAATGGCTTGAAACAGGACATGTCCCAATAAGTGAAGCTTTCCATGGTGACATTAACACAGAGAGGCTATCTCTTCATTTAGAAATGTTGAGTGATATTTGCAGATCGAGAAATTGCCAGCTTAATTCAGTGAGTGAAGTGAAGCAATTTCTGAAACAAAACGAAGGCTTGAGTAACATGTCAGAAGTTACAATTCTCCTGAAATTATTCTACACAATTCCAACTACAACCTACACTGCTGAGCGATCATTCAGTTGCCTGAGCAAACTGAAAAATTATTTGCGAACGACAGTGGGCCAAGAACATCTAAATCACTTGGCATTTCTGCACATTTATAATAACTATCTCTGAATTGGACATTGCAAGTCTCCTGGATAACTTCATTTCAAGAACCAAACAACGATGAAAAGTGTTTGCTGCCTCCTGAAGAACATTGCAAAAGAAGGGGCTATATTTGTTTTAATTTTAGAAATTATTTGCTTTTGAGGGTTATTGATCCAAGAGTGCTTGGTGGTTTCCATATTCAAAAGAGTATTAATAAAGTTGATATTCTTAGTTAAATAATTTTTTCTTACAATAGTGATATTGTGCAATATAGGGAAACTGTTAAACGCTTACTGTTTCCAGTCTATTTTTACATTATTTAAAAAAATATATATTGACTTACAAGGCGGGGGAGGGGCAGGACTTAGACCTGTTCTGGGCACCACCAAAAATTATACAAACCTGCCACCCCTGCTAACTGAGTTTCCTTTTAAAGTCTGGTTCTTCTCTTGTTCTGACTTTGTGATAAAAGGAGAGAGAGAAAAAACCACTGTTCGAACATGTACTCCCGCCAATTAAATAATTATCTGGATTAACATGTAACAATCATAAAATCAGCCAACTAAAGCATGAGCAGCATGTCTCATCCATGAGCCACTCTTTCTTTTAGGTTTCTATTCAACGTAAATCTCAGTAGGAGAGCTGGGATGATGAAATGTTACATGCTTTGAAAGCCCCCTGATGAGTAATAGGGGTTGGGCAAAGGGCAGGGTGGTGGTGGTGGTATGTGTCTTCCAAGCCATTTCAACTATCTCAGATGAAGACCTTGACCAACATATGGTGCCCTCATATAGACTCTGAGGAGATTTTGAGTGGACACATGATGTTTTACAGGTACTGTAAAAACATCTTTTGCATCTAGAATTGAACCTAAAAGTATGAAGATGCATTGAAAAGGCACTATGGTTATTGAACAGGAGTCCACATCACACAACCTCTACAGCTGGTACCCTTTTTGGCAGTCTCTGACTGGAGGCCTACAGTGGAGATTGAGCTATTCACCCCTTAAAGAGTTCTTGCTCCAGAATCAGTGAGAGGAACATTAGCAGGGCAGGGTAGAGAAGCTTATACTGCTGCTGCCAGTAAAGTATGTGTCCTGTTGGACTGACAGTTCTGGAAACCAACACCCTTCATGAGCATTGAAATTAATTCAGAAAGGAATCATGTTCAGAACATTAGGATGCAACAGTCTCACTCTGAACATCACTTTATTGGTTCAGCAACTCCAGAAAACATCATGTGCTCGTTGCCGGTTCGGGTAGAAATTGAAATAGCCTCATCTAGTTTGGATTTCCTGTTGATCTGGTGACATGACTACCGGGTTGGAGTGTCTTGAGCTTAACTGAACATTTACTGCACATTTATAATGAAGAGTGAGCTGACCTGGAACCAATGTGCCGTTGGCTTGTGTATTCTGAAGGGCTAATAAATTAGGGTCTTCACTCAGACAAACTCCTAATATTCATACAAATCATGTAAACAGTGCAATAGACATATATGGTACTGTACAAAGTTCTAGTTAGACATGTCCTTTGCCCTGAAGAAGCTGACAACTGCAGACAGCGAGACAAACATCTTGCAGCTCTAGATTTAAATGCATCCATTAAAAGTGGAACCTTATGGTTCTAAATGTATTAAGGATAAACACGATCAGAAACACACAGGATCCCAAACCCACTCATATAGTTGCAAAAGAGAGATGGCACTGATGCAAAACTAGAGGGCTTGAAGATAATGAGGCTCTGATCACTTGCTCTGTTCAATCTGGCCTTAATAGACTGCTTTTTAAGATGCTGATATTTGAAAAGGAAGAAAAGAATGCAGAAGATCACAGGAAAAAACAGTCACTTAACCAAAATTATCAGGATGTTAGATATCTGATGTATGGCTCAGAGATGGTCAGTTGGTTATTTCCACAATACAAGAGCAAGGGTGAAACCTGATGAAATTAAAAGGTGATACATTTAAAACTGATAAAATGATTTTTTTTTTTAAAGTAAGAACCTATGGAACTCACTGTCACAAAACATGAATCAGCAAAGACCTTCATGGGAGTCAGCAAAAGGATTAAATCTCAAAAATAGTTCTATTTCCAGTTATGGTAGTTATAATCAACATTTATAAGGGGCACCAACCCACCTGGCTCAGGACATGAGTCAAACACTAACTGCTTAGTGTTGTGAAGAAACTCTCCTATTGACATATTAATAAATTATTTTCCATTAGGAGAATTTACTCCTTCAGAAGCAGATAATATTGACCACTGTCAAAGACAAAATATCCTAGTCGATGGATCATTGATCTGATGCAGTGCGGTGGTTCCAGTCCCCAACTTCATGTATATTAGATTCATTATGGGATTTTTAATCTTCTTCTGGGGGTAACTGTTGAGGGCAGGATACCAGACTTAGTGGAGTAACGGTCTGACCTGGAATGGCAAATCTGTTTCTATACAATGTGTTGAGTATGTTAAAAATAATCTGCTTTAGTTTACTTGCCCTATTAAAATTTTAGGGCACACCTGCTGTGAGTCAAAGTGTGAGGGGATGAGGGTGAAAATATTCATTGCTCAGTCATTTTTTAAATGAAGAAGGGTTGTTGTGTTTTTTAAAAGGTTGAAGCAATTTTGGGATGTGAAAGCCGTTTCTGGTAAAGAAAAACAAACAAACAAAAAAGAGTTCATGGCTTCCCGACAGCCACATATTTTCTTATAGAGAGGAAAATGGAATCACTAATGCTCAATAAAACTTTAACCTATAGTGAATCAGCACTTTTCTCCAGATAATACATCTCTCATGGAGATTCAGCTAGTTTGGCATATCTCTGTAACACAGACGAACTGCCCATAGTCTTTGTGCTCAGCTATTTGCATAGTTCCATTTCCTTGAGTTTTTCAGGTTACTCTTCTTTGGAATGTCAATATGAAAGTCAATATTTAACATTGAACTGTAGCAGGAGTTTCTACTTCTTGCCTACAGAACTCATCTGCACTGCCCTCACTGCAGTTCAACTTTCTCTGTACCCCATTCAGATGATGTTGACTATGTTCGGAGGCCCAAAAGAAAACAACCTGCCACATAAGTGTATTGACTTCAGTGGGAACTGTTGGGTACTCAGCACACTTGAAAAATCAGGCCACTTATTTAGGATCCTATATATGAATTTAGGAGCTTCATTTTAAGTACCCTTAAAAAAAAAATCTTCCCTGGAATTTCAACATTCCTCAAATATTGCTGTTTTCCTGTGTTGAGGTTTTGAGAAAAAACTCCTGTTTACTCCTCCTTCCAGAAATATCAATAAAATGGGAGTGGACTGTGACTGAATCCATCTGACTGTCCAATTTAAAAGTCAATGAACCCAGTCTGCTGAACTAAAAGATGTATTTAGAATCATAATTCACTACCAAAATCACATGCAAAGCCTCACAACAGCAAGCCAACAAAATCAGCGGAAACAAATCAACTCCTGTCCATATTTATTGGTTGGGGACCAGGTATTCAGCACAGAGCTGTGGGTTTAAGAAATTTCAGTATCAATATTCACTTTTGCAGTGGGCACTTACCAAGAGCATGTAAGAACATTGGATCATCCTTCAAAACAGGGGAGCCAGCCAAGTTATCGTTCAGATATTGTGTTCAAGCACTGCATTGCGAAAACATTAATGAGACAATTGGCCTAATTCACCCCTGAAGTAATCCCATTTTTTTTGTTCATATCAACGTTTGCAGAAAGCACATTTTGGGCCCTTAGAGGAAATTTGTTTCAGGTAAAAGTACTAGTATTTATAAAGGTTTGGTCGTCCAATCAGGGAACAGAAACAAAACCTCGTGACTACAGCTTTTTAAAAAACAGGATGTCATGTTAACAAAAAAAATACACAAACCATTGTTTGTTTTTCCCTTTAAATTCAAATGTGGTGGAAAATCTCTTTCAACTTTTAGATTTGCTCATTTTCAAACAGTTGTAGATGCAAATTAGGTAAACCAACTGCGCCTCTCAAAGTGTGACTCTTGAATGTCCAGTACTCAAAGGAATATGTACAGTGAACTGTCCAAGAGCAATCCACAGGCTGTAATTGGTTCACACAAAACATTAAAACAATTTCTAATAATAACCAAATTTGTAAAATCAATGAATAAACTGTGAATTACAATCTGTTCGGACATTTCATGAAAAGGAAAAAGGGCTACATGTATCAAATTGCAAATTGTTTGCACTGTTATACTTGTTACAAATCCTTTTTTATTATTCCTATTATAGGAGGGAGTAGGAACCTCAGCTATAGTGCTAGGCACTGTACACACAACAAAGAAGTCAGCTGCAACCCCAGCATGTTTAGAAGTCTAGGTTTCAGACACCTGGATGATAAACACTAATGGGGATGGAAGGAGGAGGAAGGAGGAGGAGGAAACAATAAAGATAACAGAGTTTAGCATAAAAGCTGCAGTCACAAAACAGACATGATCAGTAGGGATGTGAGCAAATACATATTAACTTCAGGGAGTTGGGGACTGCAAGGTCTGAAGCAACAGAAAATGAAAGGAAACATTTAGTGACCAAAAAGACAGAGGCTTCTCATTATTTTCCCTGGTTTTCTTTTTATTTGATTTTTGCTGTGTTTCACTGTGGCATGATTCTCTGATCAATAGGACACAATTCATTATTAATATTATTTAATGTTTTCTGGGGTATACTTGAAATTTTGCCTCCTTTTCAGATTCAGTCTTGGTATCCTAGGTAGTCTTCAATTCTCCCCCACCCCCAGTTCCCTCTCTGAGTTGAAGGGGTGATGGGGTAACAACATTTGAAGTCTCAGCCCAGGGCAACAGAAAGGATTAGTCCATCCCTGGGCGGATGGATCTAAATTACTAGAGGTTTCATATCACCAAGGAAGGATGGGTGCTAAACCTGTGTGTCCTGGAAAATGGTTGAAAAACACAGATACCCTCTGAAAGCATTTCAGTGCAAAAAGCATTTGAGAACCTTCCCTTTCCCCCACTCTCAGGTGGTGGAGGGGGGTCTATATTAGAGTGGAAAGGATCTGTCCCATCATAACATTCGTTGTAAAAGTCAGCCTTCTGAATAAAGATGACAGGTTCCAAGCCTTTCAACACTGCCCTTTAATTAGGTGAAGTCTCTGTTGAGCAACATATGGCACTTCTTTGCATCTCCCTGTCACCACACCATCACTTTATGGTTGAGCAATGAACCTCTAATCAGCTGGCTGCCTAAGAGAATAGCACTGGAAGGACAAACATGAAAATTGCCTTGGTGATCCAGTAGGGAAGGGCATGTATGTGTGAGTGTCTCTGTAGGCGTTCATGAATGGGTGCTGTGAGAATGCCCCAGGCACTCTTTGGGCTTAGTGGAGTGTTGACTATAAAATTCATTGTGTAAGGCCAGAGTATCACGCAAGGCTAGTTACCCAGGGAAAATGTGTGTACATCTATACACAACTGGGATGGAGAATGCATCTCACCTGACAAAATCTGTTGTTTCAAAGAGTTTCAATTCACTGCTGATGATACATAACATACTGAAGTGACATTCAAATAATTTACCAGCGATTTCAATACCTTGTCTTCACCTCTTTTTGTCCAACATCGTGTGTGCATTGGCCAGTAAACGTGGAGAGGGAGCTGAGAAACCAGGAGAGGGTGCTAGAAAACACTGAAGAAGAGCTCAAAACAGAACAAAGAGGATCAAATGTAAGACTATTGGGTGGGCAGGAGACAATGTGCTAAGAGACATAGAGGTAGTTCACAGAAGAGGCCAGAGAAGATGAAAGACTTAGCTGGAAGGAAGGAGAGGAGACACCCAAGGGGACTCATAGAAGAGGTCCCAGAGACACAGCTGGGTGACATAAGCAATTGTGGGGCATCTCACATGAGACCTGGCTAGAGAGAATGAAAGAGGCAGCCTCAGGATGTGAGAGATACTAGCAAAATTCACACCAGGGATCAAAGAGGATAAAAGGTGTGACCATGGAAGGGCTGAGGGGGAGTGGATTAGAGGTGTTGGGCAGAGCTCCCAGAAGTGGTTAGCAACTCAGAGATGTTAAAGACTGACACACAGCAGGTACCAAATGTTTTTAAAATCATTAATGGAGGAAAATAGCAATACAATACATAATTTCTCAGTAGAACCTTTCATCCAAAGATCTCAAAGTGCTGTATAAACATATAGATATGATGTAGGTAGCTATTTGCATTGAGCAAATAATTTGTAGAGAATGATTTATTTGATACATTTTACCTCTCTTTCGTTACAGAATATCTTGGAGCAGTTTTCTGATTTCCTTGAGTAAATTCAATATTTGGTCTTATTCAGTCAGTATAATTTTTATGGGTTGATCACGAATATTCAAAATTCAAATGGCAATGTTGCCAACTCATGATTTTATGGAGAATCTCACAATATTTGGTGCTTTTCTTAAAGCTCCAGCTCCTGGAGTCACGTGATTAAACAAAACTCTCAGCTCCCATTTAAAAAAAAAACAACAACACATTTCTAGGCCTGATGGCTGTGAAGCAAATAGGGTTGCCAGGTGTCCAGTTTTCAACTGGAATGCCTGATCGAAAAGGGACCCTGGCAGCTCCGGTCAGCACCACTGACTGGACGGTTAAAAGTCCTGTTGGTGGTTCAGTGGGGCTAAGCCAGGCTCCCTGCCTGCCCTGGCTCCGCACAGCTCCTAGAAGTGGTGACATGTCCCTGTGGCCCCTAGGTGCAGGGGTCAAAGAGGCTCCAAGTGCTGGCCCCACCCTGAGTTGCGGGGGTGGTGCCTGTGGGTGTGGGCAGTGCGCAGAGCCGCCTGGCCATGCCTCCGCCTAGGGGCCGGACATGCTAGCTGCTTCTGGGAGCAGTGTGGAGCCAGGGCAGGCAGGGAGCCTGCCTTATCCCTGCTGCGCCACTGACTGGGAGCTGCCTGAGGTAAGTGCTGCCTGGCTGGAGACTGCACCCCCACCTGCACCCCAACTCCAGCCTTAGGTCAGAACCCCCTCCCACACCCAAATTCCCTCCCAGAGCCTGCACCCCACACTCCAACCCCTGCCCCAGCCCTGAGCCCACTCCTGCACTCTGAACCCTTCATTTCTGGCCCCATCCCAGAGCCCGTACCCCCAGCTGGAGTCCTCACTCCCTCCCGCTCCTCAACGCCCTGCCCCAGCCCAGTGAAAGTGAGTGAGGGTGGTGGAGAGCAAGCAACAGAGGGACGGGGGCTGGAATGAGTGCGGTCGGGGCCTCAGAGAAGAGGTGGGGCAGGGCCTCAGGGAAAGGGTGGGGTGGGGCGGGGCAGGGGTGTTCAGTTTTGTGCAGTTAGAAAGTTGGCCACCTTAGAAGCAAAGCTTGAAAACATGACCATTAAAGCATTTAAAACTAGAAGTCAAATAGAAGGAACTTCAAATGTATTATTTTTAAAATCTCATGATTTTAAATCTAATACCATAATGCTGGTTGGCCTGAGTCATGATTTTTTAATGGGTTGGCAGTACTGAAGCTGTTGCTTAGTTATGACCGGTCAGTTATGTCACATGGTTTCTGTTCCTTTACCGGATGAGCATGAAAATATTGTGAATGCAGATTTTAAAATCTCCTTATGCACACACTTGTGCATATGTCTTTGAACTTTGTGTTCTGTGAACCTTTGTGCCAGTAAACCTTGAGTGCTTGAATATTTGGCAAAAAGAGAACACCAAAAGGTAACAAACACAGGTGAAGCAAAGTTCCAGAGTCACGTGCACAGGTATTTGCCGAATTCAATTTTAAAATTTGCACACAAAATTATTTGCTCTAAAAGTGCCTGGCCATCCAATTAGGGAACAAAAGCAATAACCACTTGATTTATCTGACCAATGAAAACTAAGCACCACTGCTTGAATTGCAAATATTCATGATCATCTAGATAAGGAAACTGAGGCAGGGAGAGGTTGAGTGTCTCACTGGAGGTTAAGAGGAAATCTGTGGTAGAATTCAGATTTCAAAGTACAGAATTTGATTCAAATTTTGTGATTCAGACTCAATCTGTAGTTTCTAAATAAAGCCAGTTATTCAAATGACTATATCTCACCTAATTATATCATATGGTTCTTACTTTAAACTTATATTGAGTACAGCATGGTCATGGTCATATACTCACAATTTGTCTGGATATTTCATAATTTGTGTATCCAGGCCCTACATAATTCAGTTTGCATCCCCCCAAATGCATTTTAAGTAGATCTCTATTTATGGGTCAAAACTTGCAGCACGGATTTGTAAAACAAATCATGCCACATAAATTGTTTTTCCCCCAGTATCAACAAGGTGGATAAAGGGAATGCAATGTTGATAGTGTTATTTATTTGGATTTAACAAGTTCTCTGACACAAAACAATGTCTACGGAGAGATTGCAGAAATAGTATCTGGATAATAATACTGCACAGTAGATAAAAATGGTTTGCTACATTCACTACATGGTTATAGTCAATGGTAACAGCTAAAAATTGACAAGTTTTTAAAGTGCTTATATACCAATGCTAGAAATCTAAATAATAAGATGGTTGAACTAGAATGAATTGTATTAAATGAGGACATTGATATAATAGGCATCATAGAAACTTGTTGGAATGAGGATAATCAATGGGACACAGTAATACCAGGGTACAGAATATATCAGAAGGACAGAACCGGTCGTACTGGTGGGGGTGTGGCACTGTATGTGAAAGAAAGCATAGAATCAAATGAAGTAAAAATCTTAAATGAACCAAACTGTATCATAGAATCTCTATGGATAGTAATTCCATGCTCGAATAAGAAGAATATAGCAGTAGGGATATATTACTGACCACCTGACCAGGATAGTGATAGTGACTGTGAAATGCTCAGGGAGATTAGAGAGGCTATTAAAATAAAAAACTCAATAATAATGGGGGATTTCAATTATCCCCATATTGACTGGGTACATATCAATTCAGGATGGGATGCAGAGATAAAGTTTCTTGACACCTTAAATGACTGCTTCTTGGAGCAGCTAGTCCTGGAACCCGCCAGAGGAGAGGCAATTCTTGATTTAGTCCTAAGTGGAACGCAAGATCTGGTCCAAGAGGTGAACATAGCTGGACCGCTTGATAATAGTAACCATAATATAATTAAATTTAACATCCCTGTGGCAGGGAAAATACCACAGTGGCTCAACGCTGTAGCATTTAATTTCAGAAAGGGGAACTACACAAAAATGAGGAGGTTAGTTAAAACAGAAATTGAAAGGTACCGTGCCAAAAGTAAAATCCCTGCAAGCTGCATGGAAACTTCTTAAAGACACCATAATAGAGGCTCAACTTAAATGTACACCCCACATTAAAAAAAATAGCAAGAGAACCAAAAAAGAGCCACCATGGCTAAACAACAAAGTAAAAGAAGCAATGAGAGGCAAAAGGGCATCTTTTAAAAAGTGGAAGTTAAATCCTAGTAAGGAAAATAGAAAGGAGCTAAACTCTGGCAAATGAAATGTAAAAATATAATTAGGAAAGCCAAACAAGAATTTGACACAAAACAATGTCTATGGAGAGACAAAGACTCAAAAAGTAATTGCAAAAGCAGAAGCAGGAAGCCTGCTAAACAACCAGTGGGGCCACTGGACAATTGAGATGCTAAAGGAGCACTCAAGGATGATAAGGCCATTGTGGAGAAACTAAATGAATTCTTTGCATCGATCTTCACGGTTGAGGATGTGAGGGAGATTCCCAAACCTGAGCCATTCTTTTTAAGTGGCAAATCTGAGGAACTGTCCCAGGTTGAGGTGTCATTAGAGGTGGTTTTGGAACAAAATTGATAAACTAAACAGTAATAAGTCACCAGGACCAGATGGTATTCACCCAAGAGTTCTGAAGGAACTCAAACGTGAAACTGCAGGACTACTAACTGTAGTCTGTAACCTATCATTTAAATCAGCTTCTGTACCAAATGACTGGAGGATAGCTAATGTGATGCCAATTTTTAAAAAGGGCTCCAGAGGTGACCTCAGCAATTACAGGCTGGTAAGCCTAACTTCAGTACCGGGCAAACTGGTTGAAACTATAGTAAAGAACAAAATTGTCAGACACATAGATGAACATAATTTGTTGGGGAATAGTCAGCATGGTTTTTGTAAAGGGAAATCATACCTCACCAATCTACTAGAATTCTTTGAGGGGATATCATCAAGTATGTGGACAAGGAGGATCCAGTGGATATAGAGTATTTAGATTTTCAAAAAGCCTTCGACAAGGTCCCTCACCAAAGGCTATTAAGCAATGTAAGCAATCATGGGATAAGAGGGAAGGTCCTCTCATGGATTGGTTTCTGGTTAAAAGATAGGAAACAAAGGGTAGGAATAAATTATCAGTTTTCAGAATGGAGAGAGGTAAATAGTGGTGTCCCCCAGGGGTCTGTACTGGTCCCAGTCTTATTCAACATATTCATAAATGATCTGGAAAAGGGGGTAAACAGTGAGGTGGCAAAATTTGCAGATGATACAAAACTACTCAAGATAGTTAAGTCCCGAGCTACTGTAGAGCTACAAAAGGATCTCTCAAAACTGGGTGACTGGGCAACAAAATGGCAGATGAAATTCAGTGTTGATAAATGCAAAGTAATGCACATTGGAAAACATAATCCCAACTATACGTATAAAATGATGGGGTCTAAATTAGCTGTTACCACTCAATAAAGAGATCTTGGAGTCATTGGGGATAGTTCTCTGAAAACATCCACTCAATGTGCAGCGGCAGTCAAAAAAAGTGAACAGAATGTTGGGAATCATTAAGAAAGGGATAGATAATAAAACAGAAAATATCATATTGCCTCTATATAAATCTATGGTATGCCCACATCTTGAATACTGCATACAGATGTGGTCACCCTATCTCAAAAAAAAATATATTGGAATTGGAAAAGGTTCAGAAAAGGGCAACAAAAATTATTAGGGGTATGGAGTGTCTGCCATATGAGGAGAAATTAATAAGACTGGAACTTTTTAGCTTGGAAAAAAGACGACTAAGGGGGGATATGATAGAGGTCTATAAAATCATGACTAGTGTGGAGAAAGTAAATAAGGAAGTGTTATTTACTCCTTCTCATAACAGAAGAACTAGGGGTCACCAAATGAAATTAATAGGCAGCAGGTTTAAAACAAATAAAAGGAAGTATTTTTTCACACAACGCATAGTCAACCTGTGGAACTCCTTGCCAGAGAATGTTGTGAAAGCCAAGACTATAACATGGTTCAAAAAAGAACTAGATACATTCATGGAGGATAGGTCCATCAATGGCTACAGCCACCTGGTGTCTCTAGCCTCTGTTTGCCAGAAGCTGGGAATTGGGGATAGGGGATGGATCACTTGATGATTGCTTGTTCTGTTCATTCCCTCTGGGGCACTGGGCATTGAACACTGTCGGAAGACAGGATACTGGGCTAGATGGACTTTTGGTCTGACCCACTATGGCTGTTCTTCTGTTCTTATGTATTTTATCAGGCTGTTGGTGGAAGGCATTGAGTCTGTACTAGTGATGATAGCTATGGTCCTATGTATATATAGCGTTTTCTATACTGAAGATCCTCAAATGCTTTGCAGGCTGATATAAACTATATAGGAATCGCTTTGCCCATGACTGGAATGACACAACAACAGGTTTTATATAGCCCACTAACATTTCTCCATAGTGTAACACAAGAAGAGAAGAAATAGCATGTCCAATTGAAACTACAAGGGGATGAAGTAGGTGGAATGCAATTAACCATCTGGAATTTGGCCAGAACCCTGGGGCTAAGAACACTCAGGGTGAGATTCTGGGCTGTGACATAAGAGGCTCCCCACAGAACTAATAGCTCAGGGAGAAGGTGGTTATGGTGGCTTTAATCTACCTTTGGATCCTGACAACTTGGGCTCCTGCTTGGGCTGGATAGGGTCACTGCATGACTTAGACAGCATGGAGAGCCTGATTAAGATAACACAGCCTACCAATACCTTGGCTGCTCTATAGGCAGCAGTGCTACTCTGAGCCTCTGCCCCGCCCTGGCACACACCTCCTGGTCCTAGTCCTGCCCCAACACATCCCCTATGCCAGAGCTTGTGACAAGATCCTCAGCAGGCAGCCTTACAGCTGTCTTCCACAGTGCATGAAGAGGCCAAAACAGGCACAGGATCTCACCCTCAGTCTCTTACCAGGAGTCATGGGATCCTAAAAGAGCACAGGTTTAAATTGCATCAAAAAGTTAACATCTGCAGCAACACAGTAGCCCACACATCACCATGTTGTGACATTCCTTCCATGCAGACCCAGAAGGAAGCATGCCACCTCCTACAGCGTCTGTGACTCTCCCTGGAGGTGTTCCATCAAAGTATCCCCCCCAACCCTATTTAGTGGGTATCATCTGCCAAGATCACAGGCCAAAGTGGAATGGCTGGCGGCTATTACTATATATTATTAGCATTATAATCATTATACGAGGTATCAGTTTAGAACTAATGATCTATATGCACACAAGAAGAACAGAAGTAGAATCTCTTGAGTACTACATGTTCCTCTTGATTTCTCCTCACTTGGGAGGCAAAATGGGTACACATACCACCCACCAGAAGATGTACCAGTGAGATGATATGGAGCCTGAGATGTGCAGAGCCAAGAAAACATAGAAAGGAACCTGAGAATTAAAAAGCTTGGCAGTAAGGAAAAAAATCATATTATTGGAGCGAGTTTGTTTTCAGGAGCTTACTTCAGTGTGTGCACAGCTGATCACACAAGGCAGCCAGGTCAATGCAGAATCCTCTGCTAGAGGGTAATCAATGCTCTGTGTTCACAGCTCTGGTGCTTATTGTAACAGCTTTGCAGACAGGATTAGAGCTTTTCTTGTGAACTTCACTGGTAGTTAATTCTGTGCTTTGGCCCTGAAAGGGAAGAAAGTTTGCCTTGCAGTTAGGGTGCAGAGAACAGGAAGCAGGGCCGGCGCTTCCATTTAGGCAACCTAGGCGGTTGCCTAGGGCGCCAGGATTTGGGGGGGCAGCATTTTTCCACCCTCAGTGGCAATTCGACGGCGGGGGGTCCTTCTGCGCTCCGGGTCTTCGGCAGCAATTCTGCGGCGGGTCCTTCACTCGCTCCGGGACCTGCTGCCACAGTGCCCAGAAGACTGGGAGCATGGAAGGACCCACTCACCACAGAATTGCCGACGACGACCGGGAGCGTGGAAGGAGCCCCGCCTAGGGCGCCAAAAACCCTGGCGCCGCTCCTGACAGGAAGGGCCTTATTTCAGAATGCTGGCTGTCGTAGGAAATGAGAATTCACCCATCAGATAATTATGGGTTTATATTATTTTTTGATGGATTTTGTGTTGGTTTTGCACACAAGTTCAGCTTGCACCTGGAAGCGGATATCCACCAAAGCGGGAGAAAAATTGTAAGCTAAGATATAACCACCAGGACTCATTGAGCCTTTTTAAGAAAATGCAATAAACTAAGTCAGAAAGGCTGCTTCTAACATTGATAATGGGTGTATTTATAATACAGCCTATTCTGAAAGCCATTTTTTCATGCATTGGCTCCTGGTGACCTCATAATTGATTACAGCCATAGGGAGTTAGCAAAGGTAAAATTACAGTTTTCCTACTACATACAATATGATTTTGGGGTCGGGAAGGAATTTTCCTCCAGGGTAGATTGGCTGAGGCCCTGGAGGTTTTTCGCCTTCCTCCGCAGCATGGGGCAGGGATCGCTAGCAGGAGGGTTCTCTGCCAATTGAAGTCACCAAGACACAGGATTTGGGGACTTCATCAGCAGAGTCAAGGGAAGGGTGGGGACGGTTTTGTGGCCTGCGGCATGCAGGGGGTCAGACCAGATGATCATAATGGTCCCTTCTGACCTTAAAGTCTATGAGTCTATGAGTCTATGATGCGATATTATAAATGGGTAGAGCAGAGGTGGGCAGACTACGGCTCGCGAGCCAGATCCGGCCCGCGAGCTGTTGTAAGCAAGCCCCCAAGCACCCGCTGGGAGCCTGATCTGGAGCTTGCCCCGCTCCGGCGCTCCAGCCGGGGCACTGGGTCGGGAGGGGGGGGGGGCGGGCGCACCACGCAGCTCCCAGAAGCCGTGGCGTGGTCCCGCTCCGGCTTCTACGTACTCCAATGGCCCCCTGCGGCATTCCAATGGGAGCTGCAGGGGTGGTGCCTGTGGATGGGGCAGAGTGCAGAGCTGCCTGGCCGCGCCTCCGTGTAGGAGCCGGAGAAGGGACATGCCACTGCTTCCGGGAGACACTTGAGGTAAGTGCCGCTCGGACACTGCACCCCTGAGCCTCTCCCCATGCCCCAGCCCTGATCCACCTTCCGCTCTCCAAACCCCTCGATCCCAGCCAGGAGCACCCTCCTGCACCCCAAACCTCTCATCCCCAGCCCCACCCAAGAGCCCGCACCCCCGACCAGAGCCCTCACCCCCTCCCGTACTCCAATCCCAACACTGTGAGCATTCATGGCCCGCCATACAATTTCTATTCCCCCATGTGACCCACAGGCCAAAAAGTTTGCCCACCCCTAGGGTAGAGTCTAGCTTTCCCATGATGTTTGTGTCCTCTGATGCAGAAGGACAGTAATGCTAATCCAGAGTGCTAATATGTGACTTAAATATGTGGTTCCCAATGAACCCAAGATTATAACTCATAAATATGGTGTGCATACTGTGCGAGCAATAACTTGGGCACTCCAAATATATATATCCCTACATACCAGCATAGTTATGCAGAAGATGATAACTCACGATTTAACTGTAACCCCTAAATTCAATGGAGGAAAAGAGTTCATAAATGTCCTGAGTCGGTTTTTAAGGGACATACTGTGCTCATAAAAACAAGACCATGGCTGAATCTAAATGCCTGTCATTTCATGTCTTGTTTAAAAAAATAATGGTCGATGATTTTAACAAGTACTCATTAATAACGTAAATCACTAAAATGTTTCTTGTATGTCACAGTAGTTAATACATACATTAAGCCTATATTTACTACTTCTGTTGTGAATTTTACCACTGACTTCAATAGGATCTGGGTCAGACCCAGTGACAGCAGTATTCTCACTTTGTACATTTATAGTTAAAAAATATCAACATAACTTTAAACATGTTCCTGCCAGAAGTGCTGGAAGGCGGATGGGTTTGTGTCTATGGAAGGAATTCAGGCCCTGATTCAGCAAAGCACTTCGGCACGTACTTTAAATCCCATTGACTTCAGTGGGACTTAGGCATGTGCTTAAGTATTTTGCTGAATCTGGGTAACCAGTAACCAGTGACCTAGTAAAAAAGAGTATTTAAATACTTGTATTAAGGCCACAGGCTTATACAATGCAGCAGCATAATGTTGGTGCAGCCAGTGTTGGTCCAGTAAAGCTATAGAAGCTCTTAGTAATGTCAGGAGATTTCTTGAGCAGTGTGAAAAAAATTGCAGCGTTTTCTTATTCTATCCTCTTATTATGCACAGTTGGGGTAAGAAAATACAGCACATTTTGTCATAAATATAAACTAGTTCTCAAGTGCCCTCTGCTTGTGTAGTGCCCAATGAACACACCAACTTCTCACTGTTTACCTTTACCTACAATCTTTGCCCCAGGCAATCAATGCAAAAATAGTCCTGTAAGGTTCACCAAGCCAGCTCACACTGTTCAGAACTGAATTTGGTACACAGAATCACTGAAATTTGAGTTGGAAAAAATATTAGGTTATCTAGTCATTTCCTTACCAGCACAAGATCATACCTCACAGTCTGTTTTTGGATGCTTTGTCCAGTCTAGTTTAAAGAATTCAGCAAAGACGATTCTATACTTCCCACAGGAGATTATTCCTCAGTGTAACAGAGTTGGCCATTAAGAATTTTTTAAATGGATGTTGATTCTGTTTTCCTTTGCACAGTTTCATTCCATCTCCCCTACTTGTGCCCCATTATGCTACACTAAACAGTCTCTCAGCAATTTATACTCTGAAAATTGGAGTTTTATATCCCCTTTCTCTGTCATTTAGCCATGCTAAACATCTTTAATTCCTTTAATATCTTTTCCTTCAACGCTTTTAACCATTTTTGTTGCACTTCACTGAATTCCCTTCAGTGCTTTGTCCCCCTGCTGTCCTCCTTTCTGAAATTCCCCAGTTCCCGGTGCCATCGATATCCATAACTGATTACATCAACTACAGCACAATGTGTGAGCATTACTTAAAGGCATTTGATATCCTCATTTCATCAAGATGATTTTAACAAAATCAACATCAGGACATTACATATGATTAACTAGAAAGGCCCCCTGTACTGGGCTATCTCAACTGTTCCTAGCAGGGACTAATACTTACACAACTAATAGACACACAGATTCACCGTCTCCTTACCCCACCATGCACTTGAGTCATAAAAAGCACATTCTTCATGTACCACACTGGAAAAGTTTGAGCTTACTAGTTGCCTGTCCCTTCCTGCCCTGAGCTGGGCACTAACTGTAACTCGCTTTTCCTTTGAATGAGTGTCAAGAGTCCAATTTCTGACAATGGTTGACAGCCATCAGCCTCTATGTTACTGCTGCTACAGAGGGCTAAAGTTGGCAACACCTCCATCTTAATCTCAGTTATAGTAACCTCAACCCTCTTGAAGTGCTGTTCTGTGGATCACTGCCTCACTATAGACTTTGCTATGCTTTGTATATGGGAGCAGCCCCCAAGGTTACAGACCATTCAGCTTCATTTGTTGAGCAAGCTGCTTTACTTTGTGCTTTCTAATCACATCCATCTGGCTTTAGGACAAAACGTGTCATAATCCGTTCCCGACAACCTGAATTCTCTCAGAGAAAGTTAATTATGTTTCTGGAAAGTCCCCAAAGAGGTTAATTAAAGTTATTTATTTTGAGAGGAATGTAATAGTAATCAATACAAAGGGAAAAAATGACTCACTAAAGTAAGGATGTTTGTGCTTCACAATCAGCTGGATAGTTAGGGAGGATAATATATAACACACAGCACTGAGAGACTAAGGGTTTGTCTACACTTAAAACTCTACAGCTGCAGGGCTGCTTCTGTGTCACTGCAGTGCTTCAGTGTAGACACTCACTACAGCGATGGGAAGAGTTCTCCTTGCACTGTAGTAAATCAACTTCCCCCAGAGCTAGTAGCTAGATTAATGGAAAAATTCTTCCATCAACCTAGTACTGTCTACACCAGAGGTTAGGTCGGCATACCTACATCTCACAAGACTGTGAAAAATCCACACTCCTGAGAGATGTAGTTATGTTGACCTAATCCCCGGTGTAGACCGCACTAGGTCGATGGAAGAATTCTTTCATTGACCTAGCCACCACCTATCGGTGAGGTGGGTTAACAACAGCAAAGGGAGAACCCCTCCCATTGATGTAGGTAGTGTCTACACTGTAGTGCTACAGTGGCATAGCTTGTGCTGTAGCATTTTAAGTGTAGACATACACCCTGTGCCTCAAGGAATTAGATACTGGATTATGAGCATCTCTCACAATAAAAGTCTAAACTAGTTACACTCTGGCTTTTTTCTCCACTTTTTATTTTTTATTTCCTTTTTTCATATACAAAAATGGATTCATTTTGCCAATCAATCAATCAATCAATCTATCTATCATTGGTAATACACTTGGGCCCCTTTTAGTGAAAACTAGGCCATTTCTGACAGTCCATGGGCAAGATTCCAAGCAAAATGTAAGTTCTCAGCACAAGTGTCAAAAATCAAAATATATATATTTGTTTTTTTCCCATTTTTTTTAATATAATAGCCATTTTGCTGAATTGGAAAAGCTAAATTTGAGGGGATATGAAATTGCCTGAAATGAAGTAGCAAATATTCTTGTGTGAAATTCCACAGTGACATTGTCACTAGTTTTGCACTGCTCTGCTTTCACTTCTAAACTTCTAGTTCAAATTCAACTCAAATTAGTGCAGTCTGAAAGTCTGAGGTTTTCATCTGATGGTTGTTTGGGCACCTATGTGAAATGACTCACGGTCTCACCTTATTTCCAACAGTCAGGACCAGCGCAACCCATTAGGTGACTTGGGCGGTCGCCTAGGACGCTAACATTTGTGGGGCAGCGACCGTGGTGGCCGGATCTTCAGCCGCCCCGGTTGTTGGCGGGATTTCGGGGGCGGGACCTTCCGCCGCCTCTGTCGGGGGCGGCATTCAGGGGCGGGACCTTCCACCGCCTAGGGTGGCAAAAAAGCTGGCGGCGCTCCTGCCCACAGTACAAGTTTCCACAACACAAAACCCCCATTCATTATTATTATTTAGATTGTGGTAGTGCCCACACTGTGGTAGGTATCTTGCAAACACAGAAAAACACAGTCTCAGCCTAGGCAGGTCCGGCTCTGGCTTTTTTGCCGCCCCAGGGGGAAGGCGGTGAGCCCCGGCGGGGGCTCTGCTCTCCCCCTGGCTGCCAGAGCGCAGGGGGCAGGGCGGCGAGAGGGCGGCGAGCCCCAGCCAGGGCTCGCTGCTCTCCCCCCGGTGGCCGGGGGGAGGGCGCCAGAGGGGAGGGCAGCCAGAGCGCCGGGGGGAGGGCGGCGAGCCCGGCCGTGGCCCCTCTCTCCCCGGGGGCCGGAGCGCCGCGCCGCCCCCCTCCAGGTGCCGCCCCAAGCACGAGCTTGGTGGGCTGGTGCCTGGAGCAGGCCCTGAGCCTAGGACAGCTTACATTTTAAGACTTTTGTCCTGCAATTAGCACTCTTGCAGAGCCTAGTTGAATTCAGCTAGGCTTCACATAGGCACAGCAATTTTCCTTAATAGATATAAATGCAGGATCGGGGCCTAGAAAGGCAAAGATAGACAAAGGGTCGGGGAAGGGATGGAAGATATAAGCAAAGGTGATTAGAGTTATTCAAGGCACCCATTTTGTTAATTCTATTAATTTTGTGCATGGTCTGGTGGGTGGGGGAGGGAGGAGTTAATATTACTTTTCTACCACAACTGCCCTCCTGAAAAAGCTAGATCATTTCTATGGACAAGGAGCAACGAACAGGTTGCTCTATATCTTATCTTTCTGAAGTGTCCTCACCGCCAAATAAGTCGACATCCTTTCAAATTAGCAATATAGGATTGCAGGTTATGGATAGGCAGAAGATTGGAGAGCTTGTGAGCATGTGTCAGGCCTTAGCTACTAATAGGAATTAGCCTCTTTGCACCATGGCTCCACATTGTGATGGATGGTTATGGTTGTGCACAGACATAATAACCACTGCTGTTTACCCCTCTGCTGCCTTCTTAGCTGCCTCTATGAAGGTCCTGATCTATCTTTCCACGTCTCCTGTAAACAACTGTCCCTAGGGTGCAATGGGTCAACAGGTCAACAAAATAGTAGGGAAGATAAAGGGCTTCCTGGGTGTCCAAGATCCCCTGACGTGCAGTAATACAACTACCAGCTGATCAAACAGCCACATCTCACTGAAGACTAGAAACAGTGGTAGAAGCCGGCAGCTTGTGGCAAGCCTGTTGTCTCAACTTCTGTCTGCCCCTCCCCACTGCCAGGGCTTGAATTACTGGGGCTGGAGAGCTGGGAGGCTCTAAGGAATCATGCTTTTTACTGTTCACTGGACTTTTGGCCTTGCTTTTCACTCCTTTTGTGCTCTGAGTTGAAACCCTTTATAGCTTCTTCTCCCTTTGTTGAGGTGTCAGAGAGACAGACTGAGCAGTCAGAGTGAAATGAAAGGCGAGCAGATCAGCCTGCTTTTGCTGGGCATGTGGGATCTCTTCCAAAGAAGCGTTCAGAGAGATTCAGTCAAAATTGGGAAAGCTGCTGGGAGCTATAAGAGACAAAGGAGATGACTTTAGATTAGAGGTCACAGTTCAATGCTATAGAACGTGGCAACTAGGTCACAGGTCAAAAGAGATGCTGTGCATTACCTTATTGGGGATGCCAGCAGGGATTCCCCATTGTGAACAGCTAGTTTAGAATGAAGGAAAGATTTAGTAGTTAAAGTTTGGAATAACAACGCTTTGCTGTTACGTAGTCATCTGCCAACCTCCCAGTGCTTCACTGACGGTAAGTCTCAACAATTCTGTCGGGTAGGCAAACACCTTGCTGTTCAACACCCACGGTTGGCCCTGGCCAGCTGACTCAGGCTCTCGGGGCTCGGGCTAAAGGGCTGTTTAATTGCTGTGTAGCCCAAGCTCTGGGACCATCCCATACTCAAGGTCCTAGAGCATGGGCTACACAGCAATTAAAATCCCCCACAACAATTAAACAGCTCCATGAGCCCAAGTCAGCTGGCACAGGCCATCCACAGGTTTTTAACTGCAGTGTAGACATACTCTAAGTGACTTGCCCAAAGTCACAAAGCCAGTCAGAGCTGGGAACAGAATCCCAAATTCTTGCTCTTGGTCTAACCAACAGACCACTCTGAAAGAAGGAAAATAATTCTTCATGTTAGACATGAGTGAGAAAGCAAAGAGTGCCAAATTAAAGTTAAAGGAAGAAATTAGCTCTGATGGTAGGAAAGCCTTTCTGTTTCCAAGGATGATCTGCAAGTGGAGCAATTTCCTTCTGAAGGCAATTATGGCAAAATCTTGAATGGAAAGTAGTTAGCGGAAGTGACTTAAAACAGAGTGGTGTGCTTAAAAGCTTTTTAACCTAAGATAAATAGATATGGTTACCTCAGTATCTTCAATATGCCCTTGTATAGCACTTCCCTATATTTACTATAGGAAATACCTTGAATACTGCAGTTATCTGACTGCAAATACTTACTTAGTTATCTAAGGTAATTGGAACATTTTAAGGGCCACCAATGTAGTAAATAGTTTACACGGTTTAAGGAAATAATGTAGGGTCCTCCTTTCCAGATGCAGTGGCCTGGACCAGGTGCTCTGAGAGATCCAATCCTATAACTTTAAGTCTATTCACTTAAAAAGTGCTGTTTGAAGATTTAGCCAAGTTTTTATTGAGGATTGTACAGAGAAATCCTTGCTCTATCCCCTCTTATATTCATGTGCGGCTTTGAAAAATTAATGATAGGACTCAACTACTTTTGGAGGAGATACAACTGCAATTAGTTTTGAGAGTTTTCCATTTTGAAAGTCATCACATAGCGTGCCTCCTCAAAGTCCCCCATTGACAGAAACATGAGACTTCTGGCAAGAGACTGGAGAATGCAATTGCGGTCATGAATAGAGTTGCAGCTAAGTAAGACTGGGAACTGGAAATTCAGCATCCTCAGCAATGAGCTTAGGAATCATATCTGATTTTACTTGCTACTGGTTGTTGTACACATAATTAGACTTTGGATTCAAGTCAATAACACCAGTGGGAAGACAACCCAACAGTGCTTTGATTGCATGCAACCGAGCTTTGAAAATCTGGTAAACTGTTCACCGAATCTCTTTGGATGACTAATCAACTGATAACTAATCACTGAAACAAATGGAGAGCAGAATCGTTGACAGATTTAGATTCCAGGGTGGCAGGGATCTTCTTGTTTTCATTGTGCTCTAAACTTGGATTGAAAATTCCTCTCTTTTGTTTTCAAACATGTATCAACACAACATGCAGAGTTGTTCTAAGAGATACCAGATTACTTTTTAAAAAATTGTTTTAGGTTGATGAATAAAGGGTATTCCTATGTGGAGTTTATAATAATTACTGATTTTCATATTTTAAAACAGGTATTCGGATGATTGTGCCCATACACCATTGAAAATCAAATGTCTTGTGTGTGCACATTAATTTTTTAAAATTCATTTATAAAGTATTCTATTTATGATGTACTACAATAAGATTATATACAGAAACAATTCTTTATTCGTTATAAAATACCAGCAGTGAGTTACATATTTTAGACAAAAGAAAAAAAAATCCCTGCCCTGAAGAGTTTACAAATTAATAATAATAATCCTTACTTTTTATATAGCATTTTTCATCAGTAGATCTCAAAGTGGTTTAGAAAGGAGGTCAGTATCATCTCCATTTTACAGCTGGGGAAACTGAGGTACGGAGAAGTGAAGTGGCTTGTTCAAGGCAACAAAGACAAATTAGATAAAGATAAAACATATCAAAAGGAAGGGGAATGGGTAGTGTTATTTCATATGCACACACACACAAATGACTTTACAACTTGCTAAGTACAAAATTTGCCTCTCTGCGACAGCTACTATAGGGACCATGACCCACTTATGTCCTATTTATCACCTGAGATTTTAGTCATGCATAAGTAGACCAGATCAGGACTTTTCTGTGAGAATGATTTTTCAATGGAAAATGCAGTTTTTGAAAAATTGAGATTTTCTGTGGAAAAATCCTAAATTTCATGAAAAATCATGATTTACCTTCTGCTCTGCAACTAAACCGCCCCAAAGGAAAATATGTCATGTAACCAGTGAAAGGATACTGATTCAGAGTTTTCCTAATGAAGAATGCAACTAGAGGTAAACAATTAGCCACATTTTTATTTAATTTTTTGTCATTAAACTCTTGTAGCAAACCAATGGAACTGAATAGGAATTAAGGGCCTGATCCAACAATGGAAAGACTCCTATTAACTTCAACAGACTTTCGATCAGGCCCTAAATGCTTCATTTTGATAGATGATAGAACGTTGATAGTCCATATGTGTTCCCATTTGTCCCTGGCCAGATCACACAGATGAGATTACATTTCTATTGGGCTTGATGCAGGAGTAAATGCATGAAATTTGATGGGCTGTGATATACAGAAGGTCAGCCTAGATAATCTAATAGTCCCTTCTGGTTTTCAATTTTATGCATCTATGAATTAACACTTCACACGTACACAATGGAGAAGAGGCACAAACAAACAAAAAAAAGAACCTTCTTGGGGGCTAGACATAATCTTGGTCCTAGCACTTATGGACTGGGTGACCCCTACAGGGCCGCCCAGAGGGGGTGGGCAAGTGGGGCAATTTGCCCCAGGTCCCGGGCCCCATAGGGGCCCCCACGAGAGTTTTTCAGGGCCCCTGGAGCGGGGTCCTTCATTCGCTCCAGGGTCCCTGGAAAACTCTCGCGAGGGCCGGGGCCCCCGGAGCTTCTTCCACTCTGGGTCTTTGGCGGCAATTTGGCGGCGGGGGGTCCCTCCGCTCCGGGACCCGCCGCCGAAGTGCCAGGTCTTCGGCGACAGGGCCCCCCCGCCGCCAAGACCCCAGGCCCCCAGAATCCTCTGGGCGGCCCTGGACCCCTATTCTAGTTGTGGTGCTAGATATGCTACAGGAGGTGATGAAAGGTAAGACAGACCCTAACAACCCACGAGACCTAGGTCAGCATGCTGAGGGATGCAAGGGAAGTAAGGTGTGTGACATATCATCCAAACTTTGTTTCAACATATTACTACTACTAATTGACCATACCATTATGACTGGAGTCCATCCTGTTCATTTGCCACTCTGCCCATAAAATATCTTCTTAATTTCTTGCACATCTACCCTCAGTTTTAATCCCATGTCTCCACTGTTCTTTCAAATGATAAAACAGTGACCTACTAGTTTTTGCTCTCAGTCCCTGTTTTCAATTTCTGCCATATTAGCTCTGTTGTTGTGATCATTTCTCCAGAAATATACGCAGCAGCAATAATCAATGTCCATACTCTCTTTTACAAATATTGCTCCAGGCAATAGTCAGAAGGGAGATTTCTACAGAGGCTCCTGAGGTCATATTCTTGGACTATGTCTACATTACGCATCTTTTAGTGACACAGCTGTGCTGCTACAGCCGTGCTGCTAAAAGATGCGCAGTGTAGCTGCTCTTTGTCGGCAGCAGAGAGCTCTCCCGCTGACAAAAAAATCCACCCCAACGAGAGGCAGTAGCTTTATCGGTGGGAGTGTTCTCTCGCTGACAAAGGGTTGTTCACACCGGCACTTTTCGTCGGTAAAACTTTTGTTGTTTGGGGTGTAGTTTTTTTACACCCTCTGAACCTCTGAATGCCAAAAGTTTAACTGATGAAAGCGCAGTGTAGACGAAGCCTTAGTCTCTTTAAAATGTAAGACATGAAAAAATTTATACATAATGAGTTAGCATGTCTGTTGGTGACTACAATAGTCAGATGAAATATGGCTGATTGAAATAATCACCCATACTTGAAACAAATTTGAATGGAACCTTTTTTTTATATTTGAGACAGAGTACGTCTGGAATGGGTAATTTCCCTTCTCTCCATCCCTTCTATCAATTTCTGACGTGCCTGCATTTTCTGGTTTTGTCGGATACTAGTTGCAGAGGCAGAAAATTATCTGGGAAGAGGTTATTCTTATCTTATTTCTGATCCACTTAGAACCTGAAAGTACTCGAGTTCTCAGGAGAGAGTCTGTAGTGGGAGATTTAGGGCTTGTTTACACAGTGTGTTAGTCCACACTAGAGGGGTGGGAATTCTAATGTGCAGCAGGACATCACACATTAATTGGCCCCTGAGGACCATGCTGGTGTGGACTAAAAGTTCCCTAGTGCGCTTTAATGTAGTTCTGTTTCAAACAGTACTATGTTAATGCCAACTGGTATTAACATGCCATAACGTTAACACACCAACAGGTTCAACACAGGCCAGTTAGCGCGCATCATGCTGGTGTGAACTAGAATTTACACCCCACTGGTATGGACTAGACAAGCCCTTACAGCCCAACGAGATTGGAATACATTTGGATAAGTATTCCATACCAAACATCTGCACTTTGTGAGATTCACTGGCACTAGTAATCAGAGGTTTTGTGCTTCTCTCTCCCATCCCTCATCAGTTTTCTCCTCTTTTCTCTTGTCTTAGCAGTAGGAAATCTGGAATCAGAGAGCTATAATTACCAAATGGCCAGTTTATGTCACCAGAGGCCTACTAGCTTGTGTGATAGATGAGCTATGTAATTTACATGTCATTTTGAAGCAAGCAGCTGCAGAATGTTTCTGAAACAGGAGACACAGCACTAAAAGTGACACATTCAGGGAGCGAACTTTGAAACTGCGGAAGAATAGAGCAAGATCTAGGAACAGTTGTTTGCTGGAACACACATCAAATTTTCCATCACTCTAGTGACACACAGAGACAGACACAGACTACTAGTTAGAGCAGAGGGCTGGGTGCCGGGGACTCCTAAATTCTAATCCCGGTTTCGACACTGACTTCTGCTGTAATAAAACATTTAACCTTTACTGGTACAAAGAGGTAGCAAAATGGTTAGCACCATGGAAAGTCTTCCATAAATATGGGGATAATACTTAGCTATTAAACCAAGTTGCTGGGGATGACTACCCATAATGCATTTTTAAGATGAAGAGCACTGTGTAAATGTTAGATATTATCCAGCTTACCTTTCCTTTTGCAAGGATTCTACAGTAGTTGCACAAAATATCGCTGCTTTATGTTAATGTTAATAATGCACTATTGCAGGATTTAATACTTCAGTTAAAAAAAAACCACAACATTTGTGTGTGGAAGGGTTTGGGCTTTTTAGTTGTATTTAGCATTAGCATTTGGCATAGGCATAGGCATAGTTCTCACAGTTCTACTGCTAGAGTTTGATATATCTGGAAAACTGCAGAAGAGAATTGAAGAAATGGTCTGTATATTACTGACTACACTTCTCCTACTTGTTACGTGAAGATAAATTAGCAAGGGATTTTAGTAAATGCTCTTTCCCTTTGTCTTGTCACCAAAACAAGATCAATAGGACAAAGTCAAAATTAATGGTAGAAAAACATCAAATTTCTTTTGTGGTCAATATTTACCCAGTGAAACAGAACCATAAAGTAACCCTTAGAAAAAGTTATTGATTTGTGGTTCAGCCATTTGTGACTGTAAAAAGCGACTTCTAAATCTCCATTGAGATCTTTCTGGTGTCCTCCTAACTGTAATGATGATAATTTACTATTTGTACTGTGGTAGCACGTGCCTGGAGGCCATTGTACTAGGCACTGTACAAAAAGAACAAAAAGACAGTCCCTGTCCAAAAGAGCATACAATCTACATTCAGGGCTGGCTCCAGGCACCAGCCGACCAAGCAGGTGGTTGAGGCGGCACCTGGATGGGGGCGGCGCCCCGGCCGGCCGGGGAGAGCGGGGCCGTGGCTGGGTCCCCCGGTGCTCCGGCCAGCGCTCCGGCCGGCCGGGGAGAGCAGGGCCCCGGCCGGGCTCGCCGCCATCTCCCCGGCGCTCCGGCCCGCTGGGGAGAGCGGGGCTGCGGCCGGGCTCAGCGCCCTCCCCCTGGCGCTCCGGCCATGGAGAGCGGGGCCGCCCTCCCCTGCTGCACTCCCCGCCAGGGGGCCAGGGGCGGCGGGAGGCTTTTTTGCCTGGGGCAGCAAAAAAGCCAGAGCCAGCCCTGTCTACATTTAAGACAACAGTTGAGTACAACAGGCAGGTTGGAGCACATGAAAACAGTTTCCCAACCCAGCAAAAAAAGTAAACCAAGCAGCAACTCATATGCCTATATTGGAAAACTTTGTTTTTCAACATCATGCCACCAGATTGAGTTGTGGTTAACAATTTGTGCTGCAGAATGATACATTTATTCATTTAAGAGATCTTCCTGCTGCAAGTACTTTAAAGGCACAGATTTTTAAAACTGTCTCATTGCACTGGCTCTGTGCCACCTAGGGATTTCCCCTGTGCTGGAGGATTTACCAGGTGGTCCAATACATTGGCTTTATGACCTCTGTGTGCCAGAAGAGCAGTACAAAGGGGCCACTATATAATGCAGAATCAGGCCCGCTGTCTACATTTTGCTCTAAAAAGTAGTCAGTTTATTCTCAGGATTAGTTGTTGTGAATGAACTGTTACTCTAACCAGGTCCTTAACAAATAATCTGTTAAATAATAAAACAACCTGATAGTCAAAATATTATAAAAATAAAGTTATAAATGGCATACACTTAATTATTATAATCAATTACTTTAACAAACCTGTCCATCGCGGTCCCACTACTGAGTCAGTAATGGCTGGGGCCTCTGTTTCTGAAGATATTAATGGCATTATTCATGTATTGAGGATGAGAACAAGGATTCCATCTGTCACCATCACTTCATTCATTTGCTGTCTATTACCCTAGGCAGTGGACATGCTGTTAGCATCTACCCTGGAGGGATATGCATCAACAATATAATATGAATATTCTGTTTGGAAACTGTAGTATCACGGATATTCAAGTGAAAAGCATGTTATATCAGGAATCCAGAAATGGGTGAATCTGAATGATGTTGGCTGGCAACACAATTCCTACAGCATCTCTAGGTAGCTGATACTAGATAAGACAGAAAGAGGGAAATTGCATACATAGACAGGAGATGGCCTTAGAAGTCCAAATTTACCGCTTAGTTTCAGTATGCTGGGATTGGTTCTGGGATTCTTAGAGTAAGGCCAGGAGGGACTAATATGATAATCTACCCAGATCTCCTGCATTACCCTGGCCATAGTATCTCAACCATGAATTCCTGCAGCAAGCCCATAACTTCTGTTTGAGCTAGAATGTATCTTTTAGAAAGACATCCAGTCTGGATTTAAAAGACTTCAGGTGATGAAAAATCCATCACAACCCTAGGTAAATTGTTCCAATTGTTAATTGCTGTCACCATTAAAAAGCTGCACTTTGTCTCTATTTTGAATTTGTCTAGATTCAGTTTCCAGTCACTGGATTTTGTTATGCCATTGTCTGCTACCATCAGAAATGTTCTCCCTATATAGGTTTCAGAGTAGCAGCTGTGTTAGTCTGTATCCGCAAAAAGAACAGGAGTACTTGTGGCACCTTAGAGACTAACAAATTTATATAGGTACTCGTAGACTGTTTTGTGTTTTTCTGAAATATCTGTAAATTTTACAAATGAGTCTCTGAGTGACTCTTGTGTTTTATTTCTATATCTCATGCCAAAGCTAATGACATTAATTGGTGTTCCAAGTATTTCAAAATCAAAGCCACTTTAACTCTCAACAATAATCTCTGTTTAAATAGCACCTATATGTATACACATCACATAGATGGTAATTCCCATTTCCTAGTGTCTCAACACCATAAAAAAAAAGAAATTCAAAGGAATAACTATTTTATTATGCTAAAGTTTAATATAACAGCCAAAGAACTAATTAGTTTCTGTTTTAGCATTATGCCTGTTATTCAGTCATAATCTGCTTCTAAATCTTGAGAATCTTGAGAATCAGATTGAACAAAAAAAAGCCACTTCAGTTAATACATTCATCAATACCATGAGGTCACCAATCAGACTTCCAACAAATGAGGTTTGCTACTGTTGTTTTTTTAAACACACACACACACACACACACTTTTATTACCAATTTACAATCAAATTCTAACCCAATTAGTTTCAGGACACTAGACTCATAAATACAGCTACTTCTCAAATTCTCCGCTAATTAGCAAAATGTTGCTGATTTCAAAAGCTCCATTTGTTTTAATGAAAAAGACCTTCAGTTTATGGTACCATAATGAATTCTTCATTAAAAACCCCAGAGCATTAATAAAATAGCAAAGTCATCTGAGTCTGGACACAGGCTCTGTATGGCATGGCAGTTCTCTTGTAATGCAAGTGGTGCTACGCCATTGCTGTAAAGAATGGCACTGAGAATCATTACAGTCCACAATGCCAAACTGGAATGTCCTATGTTTTTGTAATCTGTATCATAGCTCTGAAATGCAGGTGAAATTAATTTAAAAAGTTGGTATTTGGGCTTTGAAGGATTTAGGCCTTGATTACTAGGTTCTGTGTGCCAGACTGGAATCAATGGAGATACATTGATTTACACCAGCTGAGGATCTGGCCCAACTTATTTTACATTTGATTGTTTATATTTTCCACTTGCATACATCACATTCTGCAGACACATGGACGCCATTAAGACTACAATTTTTAAATAGATAAAACTGACAAAAATAATAATAAAAAGAAGACCTCCTCCTTAAAAAAACAAACAAACCAAACTCCCAAAGACCTTCCCAGCTTCATGGTAGACACTTTTCCCATCAACCTCTGTCTCCTAGTCAATTCTTCTCTCCTCCCTGTTACCTCCTGGAGAAGCCTGAACAAACAGATGTGTCTAGCAGCAGATCCTAAGGGTCACCACATCAAAGCCCCAGTGAGTGTACAAACTGCCATACTGGATCAGACCAGTCATCTGTTTATTTTGTCTTTGACTGCGAGCAGTAGAAGAATGAAAGTACAACACCCCTCACAAAAGACAGCTATGTAATAATAACCTGTTCATAGAAGAATCATAGAATCATAGGACTGGAAGGGACCTCAAAAGGTCTTCTAGTCCAGTCCCCTGCACTCAAGGCAAGATTAAGTATTATCTAAACCATCCCTGACAGGTGTTTGTCTAACCTGCTCTTAAAAACCTCCAATAACAGAGCTTTCATAACCTTCCTAGGCAATTTATTCCAGTGCTTGACTACCCTGACAGTTAGGAAGTTTTTCTTAATGTCCAATCTAAACCTCCCTTGCTGCAGTTTAAGTCCATTGCTTATTGGTCTATCCTCAGAGGTTAAGGAGAACAATTTTTCTCCCTCCTCTAATAAGCTCCCAGCATTTAAAGATTGGTTTATGCCATGAATGAAAGTCTATATTCCTCATACTTTTTATCTTAGCTAATGTAACTGTGAATGTTGTTCTCCTTATAAGTGTTTAATTCTTTTCTGAACCCATTAAACTCTGCAACCCAGTAATATCTTGTATTGGTGAGTTTCACTCTGCTGTCTTTCATTTTCAGTGAATGTGCCTTCATTCTTGTAATATGAAAAAGAGTAGACATGCATGATTTACTCTCTCTCTGTGCCATTCACTGTTTTAATATTCCTCTATCACATGCCCTCTTATTCCCTAAACTAAGGAATCCTAATCTTGTCAGTCTGTTCATATGCAGGTCTTTCCAGGCCTCCAACAATTTGTTGCCTTGCTCTGATAGTGTGATGAGAAATGAACAAAATACACCTCTACCCCAATATAACAGTGTCCTCGGGAGCCAAAAAATCTTACCGTGTTATAGGTGAAACCGCGTTATATCGAACTCGTTTGATCCGCCAGAACGTGCAGCTTCCCCCCCCCCCCCCCCCGGTGTGCTGCTTTACCGTGTTATGTCCGAATTCGTGTTATATCGGGTTGTGCTATATTGGGGTAGAGGTGTATTCAAGATGAGAGCATAGAAACTGATTAGCATTATCCCATTCTTTATACAACCAAATATTTTGTTTATTGATTTGACCACAATTGTGGATCGATAACATGCCCCAATTTTATGAGTATTTGAGGGGTTTGTTATGCCTATTCTCCCCCTGCTGTAGCATACCCATGCAGATCCAGACACAATTTAGCCTACAGCTGAGATTAAAAATGATACAGTATCTATCAACATAGTATCAATGTACTTAACTAGATTATGTACTCAGAGGACTAGGAAGGGGGTCTCAGATTCATGTCACCTCTCAAATGCTGGATTTTGCATGTATTTTTCTGATTTATCTCAATGAGTTAAAATAAGACCATAGCCTGAAAGCTCCCTTCCTTATGTTTACACATCTATGCACTTTCTTCATGAAGCAGTTATTCCTTTGCAAGATGGGCATAATTTACATTTGAGTTCAAGGTTGGTCTTTCTCCAGTAAGAACATGCAACCATTGTCTTCTTTTGTCTAACCTGCTCATGTTGGGTCTAGTCCTGCTCTGACATTAGGAACGGCATTAGACACAGAAGTCCCAATGAGGAAGGCAGAATATTGAGGAAGTCTAGTGCTAAATTCAGAGGGCACTTGCAGCTGCTTAAATGTATGACTTCTTGTTTTTGGAGAGTTTCTGGGTGTCTATGGGAGAGCAGGATTTGACCCTAAGTACATGTGTAACTCCCATTAGCACTAAAGAAGAACAAACAGAAACCACCTCAGAGGAAATAGCTCCTAAAGAAGAGCCCCAATATTTCTCAAAATCTTGTTAGCAGAAGGCAGATTCTCAATACAATATAACTAAGAATCTATTCTTTGTTAGTTGCTATGGCAGCCAAGCCCCCAGCAGACTCTATGAACAAGTAAGAGTTAAGGGTTGACAATATACTTAAATCCAGGCTTTGAAGATTAAGATTAAGCAGTGACTGCCCTGCAGAGAAAACAAACAGTGGACAGCACCCCTGGAGATATACCACTTCCTCTGACACAGCTTCTGCTGTACTACCAAACAGCTCCTTGGAAACAGACAATAAGCCTGCTGGCCCTCTGGGCTTTGCCATTCAAATAGCCAGCAGAAGTAAATGCAGATGGCACAATAATTGTCTCAAATCTTTCCAAGTGCATTTTTAGTGCTCTGACACTGATGATGCATTCACTCTTCATTGGTGAAAAGAGCAAAATTTCTTCCTCTCATTAGTTCCAGGATTTCATATTCAATAGAAGGGCCCTTACTTAAAAAAACAAACAAACACACTACCATATTATCACTCATCTTTGTGCCTTCTTCCCACCACGTCTAGAACATTCTCCTTGTCATGCACAACCCCCCCTTATTTTTCTCCTTCAAAAAACCTAAACCAGAACACCAGGTCTGAACCCCCATAAACCTTGGTGGCGGGAACTGAGATTGAATCTGGACATCAGGGTTAGACCCACCTCTAGAAGATGGATCCAAAATGAAACACCTGATCCAAACCCATTCAAACTCTGGGGAGCTTAGATAGTGGATGTGAATGACCTTGGTCCCATTCATCAATTCAGAGCGCCTGTATGCTGATTTATGAAATGTAGGACAAGATACACAAGTTAAGACTAGTATAAGTGAGGAAGGATAATCCAGTGGTTAGGGAACTAGCCTTGGACTTGGGATACCTAGATTCAAATCCCTTCTCTGACACAGACTTCTTGTGTGATGCTGAGCAACTAATTTGGTCTCTCTATGCCTTGGTGCTGTAAAATGGGGATAATAGCATTTCCTTATCTCACAAAGGTGTTGTGAGGATGTGTACTTCAAAAACTGTGAGGTGTTCAGATACTATGGCATTGGGAATAACCCAAGAGAGACAGACTATGCCTGTTTTTATATACATACCATATTCTTCCTTCATTCTTTGCTTTAGCTCTTTGTCTAATTTGACTTTATTTTTAACTGCTTTTTTAGGATTAGATGCTTAGTTGTATTTGCTGATGTTAATATTCTGCTTTGTTCCTCTTTTCTGTGCTACACATTAACATTTTATAAATAAATCAACAATGACATGTCTACTGAAAAAAAAAACATGTTGAACCAATAAAACAGGCACTGAGAGAAATACCAGTTTATAATCTTCCTTGAATAATCTCTTTGAGAAAGATAATTCTTGAAAGCTATATTTAAATAAAATTAAAGTTGAGAGACAAGCTGAACAAAGAGGCAGGAAATTCAGAACTTAATACTAACCCTGGCCACTACCCTTAAGATAGGCTGCTTTGAGAAAAGGCAACCCGGGTGACTTACAGAGTGCCAGCTTTAGTTGTTATTTTTATTTATATCATGTTATATTGAATAAGTTTACATTACAGATCATTGCTATTGTTATAGAGTACATGCAAGCAAGCATCAGGTTAAGTTCAATAACATCTACCAGCAGAGCCTTGCATAAGTAAAGGCTTTAATTTCCTTTGGAGGATGTCTCTATTGGTTTTCGGTGTTTTCTTAATGCTATCAAGAAATGAAAAGTTCATAACACTCTTAGCACAGCTTTTTTTCCAATCACTGATTTGTTCTTTTATATAAGCCAGGAAGACTTAAAACAATTCTAAACTACTTCCCTGAACATTCCCATTCAGTGAAAAGATAGAACCATCAGATTTAAAAATACAGGGCAATGCACCAGCACAGCCAATCTCAGGAGGTGGATACTTCACTCCAGAGCATAGTGTCACCTTCCTGACTAGGGTCAACAACTTTTCGAGGTAATAGAGCATTCAGGCTCAAATAATCCTTCTCTTAGCAATAAAGTATCTTTAAAGCACTTAAAGACAGTGAGTAATAGATGTTCCTTCAATAAGCAAAAAGATTCAATATGGGGATCTGGCAGACAGTGATCACAATGGGTTTGCAAATGAATTTGTTAAAAATTAATCAGTAGGAGAAAATAGAATGCAACTCTGGAATCATGTAAATGATTCCATGTAGAATTGAAAGCAACACAAGATACAGGCGTATCCATAATCAGTAGAAGTACTTGTGTGTTCAAAGACCAATGTGTGACGGGTTGGGTCACAGAAACACCCTTGGGACTGCCACCTGATGTGCTGAAACTACCTCTGAGCCCATTTTCCCTGCCAGCTTGGGACTTCAGAACCCTGCCTTGTTGAGCCAGACACGCTAGCCTGCTGCAAACACAGTCCCAGGTCTGAACCATGTCCACCAAAGCTGCAGGCTTTAACTAAAAACCACTTAGCAGGTATTCCTGTCTCCAGCACCCAGATACCCAGTTCCCAATGGGATCCATACCCCAAATAAATCCGGTTTACGCTGTATAAAGCTTATAGAGGATGAACTCAAATTTTCCACCCTCTATAACACTGATAGAGAGATATGCACAGCTGTATGCTCTCCCAGGCATTAATTATTTACTCTGGGTCAATTAATAAGCAAAAGTGATTTTATTAAATATAAAAAGTAGGATTTAAGTGGTTCCAAGTAATAGCAGACAGAACAAATTTACCAAGCAAAATAAAACAAAAACATGCAAGTCTAAGCCTAATACAGTAGGAAACTGAATACAGATAAAATCTCACCCTCAGAGATGTTCCAAGAAGCTTCTTTCACAGACTAGACTCCTTTCTAGTCTGGGTCCAATCCTTTCCCCTGGTACAGTCCTTGTTTCAGCTCTGGTGGTAGCTAGGGGATTTCTCATGAATGCAGCCTCCTTTGTTCTGTTCCACCCTCTTATATAGCTTGGCACAAGGCAGGAATCTTTTGTCTCTCTGGGTCCCCACCCCTCTTTCTAAATGGAAAAGCACCAGGTTTAAGATGGATTCCAGTACTAGGTGACATGGTCACGTGTCCTGGGAGACCCCAAGCCTTCATTCTTCCTGGCCTGATTCACAGGAAGGCTTGCAAGTAAACCATTTACAACCAATTGTCCTAACCTGATGGAAGCCATCAAGATTCCAAACCACCATTAATGACTCTGCATAATTACAATAGGACCTCAGAGTTATATTTCATATTTCTAGTTTCAAATACAAGAGTGATACATTTATACAAATGGGATGACCATACTCAGTAAATTATAAACTTTGTAATGATACCTTACAAGAGACCTTTTGCACGAAGCATATTCCAGTTACATTATATTCACACTCATTAGCATATTTTCATAAAATCTTATGGAGTGCAATGTCACACAATGCTGTGCACCTTTTTAGAAGTGACCCTTAGGGAAAGCAAATGAACAAAATTAAAACAAAAACATTTTATGTTTGATAGTACACAGTCCAGAACAATAACAATTTCCCCCACATAGGACTGAGCTGGATGCTGTGGGAGTAGTAGCGGATTGCAGAATTGTATGTCTTGTGCCTTGAGGTCTTTAAACCACGAATTGAGGACTTCAAGAACTCAGGCATAGGTTAGGGGTTTGTCACAGGAGTGGGTGGGTGAGATTCTGTGGCCTGCGTTGTGCAGGAGGTCAGACTAGATGATCATAATGGTCCCTTCTGACCTTAAAGTCTAAGTCTATGAGGTCACTGGATAAAAATCTGACCTGCTCCAATTGTTACTTTGTCTGATGACTGTTGAGTATATGTGAAATGAGCTGAATTTCAGTCTAGTTCACAGAGGATAGACATGATCATATTCAAAAATCACTATTGTACAACTGATAGTTTCAGCAGAGAGGTGAAGGCTGATCTACCTGCTCATTCCTGCAACTGGTCCTTTCCAAAACAGGCTTGAGAGACTCTGGAAATTAATAATTTATTTCAGCTCTAGTTGTAATTAAGCTTCCTATCCAGTTCCAAAAGAGCAGGGTTTAAAAATTCAACCAGTCTCAGTGAATCTGGGGATAGTGGAATGAAGACAGGCCAAGCAATAGTAACTGAGAACATGAAGGCCAGATAAAAAGCTGCAAGGCAAGCAAAATGGTTGGATATAGAAAAGGAGAAATTACTTACAGAGCTAAGGAAAGAATGGATCAGGTACAATACATATGGTCCTGTGTCCTTAATTAGCATTATATATATATATATATATATATATATTGGATAGCATGCTACCTTACCCCTCACATAAAAAGGACATCTCTGTTTTGGAAAGTGTTGAAGGAAGGGTGAAAGAATGGGATAATATTGGAAATATAATGGGAATTTTTTGGAAAAATAAAAGGAACATAACAGCTTTGTGATCTTAACATGCTCAACATTGATAGAGATGACAGAAAGAGAATCTAAAATTCCCATACAAGCACTTGTGTTAGATGAAATCACTACACTATTCTAAAGGTTACATCAGGAGCCATCACAACAAATCTCTTATGTACTCATGCATAACCCTGGGCAAAAGAGTTCTAGAATAGAGGAACTGGCTGTGACAGAAAACCACCACCAGGGAAATGGAGGTGAACTTGAGTCAGACAGTCAGTTCAGAGACAGAGCTCTAGTGAAGGGCAATTGGAGACCAGTTTGTCCCATATCTTCTGTAGAGCTCTTACTGGGAGAACTCCGGAGAACTCTTGGCATGCAGGTGAACTTTGCTGACTGAGTAATTGCTGGAAGGTCAAGGATAGCAAAACACACAAGGGTTCTACAGCCCTTACTCACACAAAGTCAGTGGGAGTACACACTGAGCAAAGACCTAAAATTCAGGGCCTGATCCAAAGTCCATTGATTTCAATAGTCTTTGGATCAGGCCCTTGGTCACACGATATAGTTATGATTGTATAATGTCCATTATGACTGACTATGTTTATCTGTTCCTGATTTACCCTTTTGCTTTTTTTTTGCATTTTGCTTTTGTTCTTTCTTTCCCTTTTGTTCTTTCTTTCCCCCCTTCTTTCATTATTCTAGTGAGTGTTACTTGAAGGCAATGGTATAAGAGGGGCCATCTTTATGACAAACTGCATTAAAGAAAGAGGCACTGGAGGGAACCAACCCTAACGAGATAAGATGGGTGTGACTGCCTAAAAGTGTTAGCAAGTGATCCGGTACTTCTGGAAGACATCTCTAGCAGTACCTTTGAGGGATGAATAAGGATCTCAGTACAAGAAGTTATTTGGTATAAAGAGATAACAAAAAGACACAGGTTGTCACTAAGGAAGAAGGGGTTCAAGCGGAGTATCAAGAAGCATTTTTTGACTACAGGCTGATTAGCATGTGGAGTATTCCAAAATACTACATAAATGCATTAAAGATAAAAGGGTATCAGGGTGGCAAATAGAATATTTCTGCTTCTAACCAGCTGACATTGGCTTGACTAGGAACTGGACATTGGTCATTCAAGAATTCTGGAAGATCTTAGAAAAGAAGTAGCAGAGCTGCTAACAAAAACATGCAATCAACTACTAAACTGGAGGCCTGGCCAGTAGTACATCTTGTACTTATCTTTTTAAAAAGGAGGTAAATTAGTGGGAAAAATAGTTATAAAACATCTAGGTGAAACTGAGATGATTGGCTCAAACTAGCGCTATTTCTATAAAGAAAAATATTGCCTCCAATTAAGATTCTTTAATGAGTTAACAAATTAGTGAATAAAGGAGAACTAGCAGATGTAATTTATTAGGACTCTTGATAAAGTCCTTCACACAGGCTATTAAGGAAACCAGGCACTCACAAGGTGAGAGGTAATGTTCTGTCATGCACTAGAAACTGGTTAAGAAACGGCAAACAAAGAGAAAGGGTAAACAGTCAAATCTGGTCATGGAAGGCAGTTAACAGTGAGCTGTTCAAAGAATATTTTCTAGAATTGGTGTTATTTATTTAATATATTTATGAATAACCTGGCAGAGGTTATAAAGGGATAAAGTTTGCAGATGACACTAAATTATTTAGATTAATGCACGAGTATGAGAAAATTCAGAAGGACCTGACAAAGCTAGGCAATTGGGCAACATGGTAGCAGATAAAATCCAGTGGAGACAAGTGTAAAGTAATGAACTTTAAAAGGAATAATTTAATACATGATGGTGGATTCTAAATTAATTGCAATAAATTTAGGAATAAAAGTTGCATGTTACTGCAGATAACACAATAAAAACATCTGCTCAGTGCACAGAAAAGCAAAGGAAGTGTTAGTGTATATTAAGAAAGGGATGGAAAATCATCTGGTAATATAATGTTGTCATATAAATCAAGATTACCTGCTCATCTTGAATACTGTGTTCAGTTTTGGACAACACACCAGTAAAGATACAGCAATGAAAGAGAAGCTCTAGAAAGGGCAACAAAAATGATAAGCATGGAAAGAGCTTCATATGAGAAGATATTAGAAATATTAAGATTATTTAGCATAGAGAAGAAATGAGTAAAAGGGAACATAACACAAGTATAGAGAATAATGAATGGTAAATGAATGTTAATCAGGCACTTGCATGTATAGTTTCTCGTAGCACAAGAAAAAGGTTAATCCAATAAAGTTAAGGTAATACATTTAAAACAGATAAAAAAGAAATAATTTGTACATGATATATAATTAACTTGTGGAACTCACAACCACAAAATATTATAGAGTTTAGAAAGATTAAAATACGACTATCTGAATGATAATATTATCCACAGGTACCTTAAAATAATGAAAAAAAATCATGATTATATCATCACTCTGGCTTGAGGACATAAGCCAACCTCCAACTACTTGGAATTAGAAAGAATTCTCTCTTATAAACATTTTTATTGTCTAATTCTCCACTATAAAGGTTGTGTACCTTCTTTTGAAACATCTGGTTATGGCCACAGTCAAAAACAGGATAGTGGACTAGGTGGACAATATGTATGATTATCTACAGCAATTCTTTTGTTTCTACAGTATAGGTTTCATGGACCTATGGTACTTTCCATCCATAAATGACTATGTTTTTATTTGCAGTATTGTTGTATTTGTGTAGTTCGAAAGCTTGTCTCTTCCCCTGATAGAAGATGGTCCAATAAAAGACATTACCTTATCCTCCTTGTCTCTCTGTATTTAACTGTATAGGAAATTCTTGTAAAAAGCACAGCAGTCCAGTCTCCAGCTTCACAGGGGTCAACAAGAAAAGCAGTGCATGACCCTCATATTAACATCAGTGAGTCATCTGGTTAGTTCCCAGGACACCCCTTTGAAAGTATATGGGCAAGTCAAACTAAGAAAGGTGACAGAAATATACAAGAGCTCCACAGCGAGTATAGCATGTGAATGACAGCCCAGCTATAATTTACCTTTCTGGTAGATGTGGTGTTGGAAAGACCATGTTATGCCTAATATATGAACTCTGGTTCTATTGCTCTATTAGCATCAACAAAGCATAACTAAAACGAAAAGAAAATAACTAAAGAGAAGTAATAAAAGTCATTGAAGTGAATAGGCTTTCTGAAGAGAGATGGCAAATGAATACTCTAGCTCAAGAAGATAAAGATGAGACCTTTATGAGAGGAAAAAAGCCCCAAATTAAGTGATTTTTCTCAAATTCCCACTGAGAATACAGTGATGGCTTTCTGTGTTTTAAACTGAAGTTCCTAAGCCTTAATTTAATATAATTATTTAGACTTATGTGGGTGATAAATGCAAAATAAATATAATGGTCATAGACTAATAAACAATTTTGAGGTTTATAAATTATTATTATATAACCACATAATTGATTTATTGAATCTAAACCCAGTGGATCAAATTCATCTAACTGAGACAATTGATTTACCCCAGGGATACGTTTAAGCTAATATGTATATAGTAACCTAAAATTAAAGCATCACTCGCCATTTTTGCACTCTGTTATAAACCAGTAAAATACTGCCTTTGGAAATATTAAGAACAATAAAAATCTAGTATCTTTCTAGGTATTCAAGTCATATGGTACTCATCACACTGAAATTTGAGCACCTAGGTTTCTTCATGAATTCATTCCCCCCTTCCATTTCCCACATACATTAGTTAGGAGCCTCTGGCTGAATAGTGCTTGTTACCACAGAAGGACTCAAAGAGGTTGTCATGCAGCCTCAGAGAGTGTGAAAAATCAATTCAGCCCTCACTGTCAATTAAAGTCTACCCTTTCGGCACTGGACCAGCTGACATTGGCTAGTTATTGCTGTGGTTTCCCCCTAGCTGTCAGAGAATAAGGCCCCCCTTGAAGTGCAAGGTAGCTTGGACTCAGAGGATCCATACATTGTGCTAATCACAGCATCCTCTGGTAAATGATTAGCTGGCTCAGTGCTTGTTCAAAATGGAAAACACAAGTCAAACTAACACCCCCAGCTCCACTGACAGAAGCTAGGCCTCTGCCCCAATAGGAAGGTCCCATATTTCAAAAGCTAGAGTATCCAACCCTGTTTCCATTGATATCAATGGCAAAACTTCCATTTATTTCAGTGGCTGAAGGATCAATCAATTCTGTAGTTCTAATCCATGAAAAAGTTTACATATGCCCATGAATGGTACTTTATGTACATAATAGGATTGCCTTATCACAAAAAAGAACAGATGTAATGTAATATAGTCACAGGTTTCACATGCATTCTGTCTTACAGTTGTTAACTCCCAATAGGTTGTCCTTTCACCTGGCATGAAGGATGTGACGTTGTGCAGTCTATATGGTTTTATAAAAACATAATAAGAAGTGAATATAATGTAACTGGAATAGTTTTATAAAAATATGATAAGTGACTATAATGTAACTGGAATATGCTTAATGCAAAAGCTCTCTTGTAAGGTATCATTACAAAGCTTATAAACGACTGAGTGCGATCATCCCATTTGTATAAATGTACCACTCTTATCTAAAACTAGAAATATGAAATATAACTCTGAGGGCCTATTGTAATTATGTAAAGTGTGGGCCATTAATGATGGTTTGGAATCCTGATGACTCCCATTAACAAGGACCATTGTCTGCAGATGGCTGTGTTTATCTGTTAGTCTTCCTGTATATGCCCTGTGCTGGCAAGTGGGCAATGAAGTCTTGCAGTGACATGTGATCATGTCACCTGAACTGGAATCCATCTTTAACCTGGTGCTTTTCCAGTGGGGGGGGAGGGTGGAAACCCAGAGGGACAAAGGGTTCCCGCCTAATGCAAAAGATATATAAAGGGGTGGAAGAGAACAGAGAGGGAGAGAGGAGCCATCATGAAGAATCCCCTAGTTATCACCTGAGCTGGAACAAGAGCTGTACCAGGGGAAAGAATTGTGCCCAGGCCTGGAAGGTGTCCAGTCTGAGAAAAACTTACTGAAGCATCTCTGAGGGTGAGATTATCTGTATTCAGTTTGATTAGGCATAGATTTGCGCATTTGATTTTATTTTGCTTGGTAACTTACTTTGTTCTGTCTGTTACTACTTGGAACCACTTAAATCTTACTATCTGTATTTAATAAAATCACTTTTTATTTAGTAATTTACTCAGAGTATGTATTAATACCTGGGGGAGCAAACAACTGTGCATATCTCTCTATCAGTGTTATAGAGGGCGAACAATTTATGAGTTTGCCCCACATAAGCTTTATGCAGGGTAAAACGGATTTATCTGGGTTTAGACCCCATTGGGAGTTGGGCATCTGAGTGCTAAAGACAAGCACACTTCTGTGAGCTGTTTTCAGGTAAACTTGCAGCTTTGGGACAAGTGATTCAGACCCTGGGTCTGTGTTGGAGCAGACTGGAGTGTCTGGCTCAGCAAGACAGGGTGCTGGAGTCCTGAGCTGGCAGGGAAAACAGGAGCAGAGATAGTCTTTGCACATCGGGTGGCAGCTCCCAAGGGGGTTTCTGTGATCCAACCCATCACAAAGGATATGGTGGGTTATGGTCCCAGATACCACAAGAGGAAAGAAAGACACCAGGAATGTGGTTTAACTGTGTTGCAACTTCATTAACATCTCCCAGAACTATCTGGAAATAACTCAGTTCCGTGCAGGCCGTCCTTTGTAGTCTGGTCTTCCTGGTAGATGGCTGCTGTCAGCTACCTACCCCTTCATTCCACTGGTCATAGCACCATTGCTGGGACCTCACCACCTTCCCCTCATATGACAGTTAATGGACTGGGGAAGAAGACATTGTCTTTTCACTGTACCAGACATTAGGAGACCAGCCCTGTTCCCCAGCTTCTTCAGGAGATGCTTTTTCCTAATCCTCTTCCCATTTATTAGGAACTGGACCCCTACTGAACAATTACCTGCACTGGGCACATGTTGAGTTTTTATAAGATGGATTTTACAATCTAACCTACCCACTAGGTCCTTGGGCTACTGAGAGGAAGGCAAAACCCCATATTGCCCAAGCCAAACTGTGACTAGCATAATGCCCACAGCAAGGCTCCCAAAGCTGGTCCTTTTCTAATCTTAAGTGGGGCAGGGGAGAGCTTTTCTTCCCAGCTCAGAATGGCACTCAATGCAGAAGAAAGGGTTTATAACCCCTCCCCCGTGGGAGCCAATAAGTTTATGCCACACCCTTCTGTCCAACCAATCAGCCAGAGAGCCCCCCTTCACAAGCTCACAGGGATGCTGAGTGACTACAAGGAGGGGTGGTGGTGCAAGCCTTAAAGGGGCCAAAGGTCTTCTTTTTTCTGCTGGCTCAGACAAAACCTCCCCACCTCTGAAGCCATAGGAGATGCATTATCCTGTAACTACTTCTCTCTAAGATCATATGATGCCTTCAGAAAAGCAGAAGACATTACAGAAGCTGTTTTTATTTTAACCTAGATTTTATACAGTGCTTTTCATCTATAGATCCCACTGCCCTTTCTAAAGAAGGTAAGTATCTTTATTCCCATTTTACAGATGGGAAGGCTGAGGCATAGGAGGAAGTGACTTGCCTAAGGTCATATCTCTGAGGCCAATGCCAATATTATCCGGAAATATAACTGCTTAATATTTGCAAACTATACAAAACTACTCAAGATAGTTAAGTCCAAGTCAGACTGTGAAAAGCTACAAAAAGATTTCACAAAACTGGGCAACAAAATGGCAGATGAAATTCGATGTTGATAAATGCAAAGTAATGCACACTGGACAACATAATCCCAACTATACATATAAAATGATGGGATCCAAAGCTGTTCTTAGCTATTACCACTCAAGAAAGATCTTGGAGTCATTGTGGATAATTAATGAAAAACTCAATGTGCAGCAGCAGGCAAAAAAAGCTAACAGAATGCTAGGAACCATTAGGAAAGAGGTAGACAATAAGATAGAAAATATCATAATACCATTACATAAATCCATGGTACTCCCACACCTTGAATACTGCATGCAGTTCAGATTGCTCCATCTCAAAAAAGACATACTGGAATTGGAAAAGGAACAGAAAAGGCCAACAAAAATGAATAAGGGTTGGGAACAGCTTCCATATGAGGAGAGATTAAAAAGACTAGTACTTTTCATTTTGGAAAAGAGACTACTAAGGGGTCATATGATAGAGGTCTATAAAATCACAGAGAAAGTGAAAAGGGAAGTGTTATTTAGCCCCTTTCATAACACAAGAACTAGGGTGCACTCAATGAAATTAATAATCAGCAGGTTTAAAACAAACAAAAGGAAGTACTTCTTCCCACAACTTCTTCCCACAGGTTGACTGTGGAACTCAATGCCAGGGATGTTGTGAAGGCCAAAACTATAACAGAGTTCATAGAGGACCTAGGTCCATCAAAGGCTATTAGACAAGATGGCCAGGGAGATAACTCCATGATCTGGGGCTCCTGAGCCTCTGACTCCCAGAAGCTGGGCTTGAATGACAGGGGATGAATCATTAGATGACTGCCTGTTCTGTTCATTCCCTCTGAAGCACCTGGCACTAGTCACTGTCAGAAGACAGGATACTGGGCTAGAAGGACCATTGTTCTGACCCAGTATGGCCATTCTTATGTTCTTACAGCATACATACCATTGTGAAGCATCAGTGTTTGAGACACACAATGAAAAGCTGGAATATAGAGTTATATTCCAGCACTGAAAGTAGAGAAATGTAGATGGCAGAGTTGTGAGGAGCTTAACAGTTTTGCTTCACAGGAGAGTTTGTCCAAATTTTGCTTCACGAGGGGTTGTAAATGTTTTGATCCTTGTGAGCTTATACCTCCTAAGTTTCAGGTTTGAGTCCCAAAGTGAAACTCAGTTGAAACCAATAAATGCTGCCTGTTTTCAGCCATATCAAACTTGATTTTTCTTGGTTTCAGCTAGAGATGGGCAGCAGTTTTGAAGTTCAGATCAAAATCCAAATTTCTTCAGATTGTGGTTGCTTGGATTCAGGATTCTGGTTCAGCCCAAGCTATTAAAATTCAAATTCAGATCTGTATCCAAACTTCTTCAAAATCTGGGGAGGTGTTGAGGAGGAAAGAATTTCAGATCAGATTTGGGTCTACTCCAGTTTCAGAATGAAACCATAAATCATCCCAGATTCATTCAAAGCTTGTGAACTTCAGCAAACCTTTTGACCCACTTGGTTTGGGATTTAAGTTTGTAAGGAAATTGGAAATTTTGTGGCTTGTGGTTTCATTGCAGACATTTCACAAAGCTCTAACACAGTCATATTTATTTGTTGGGTCAAGGCAGCATTACACCATTTCTTGTCTCAAAGAGAAAGAGAGGAAAACTAAAGCAGTCTCGTTATGAAGTGGTTAGAATCTTACTGTTCTCACCCAAGTCACTAAAATGACCATTTGGAAAACCAATGGTTTCCAAAAGGATTTAGATTTTGCTTTGTAAGAACAGCTCTTTTTTTAAAAAGGCATGTTTAAAAGGCACAGTAACAATGGTAATTGTGAAGTGATCCATAAATGAAGCAGATACTTCTTTATTCTGAACATGCTGCTGAGGCCAGAGTGACTGAGAAGGTGAGAAGGAAAAGAAAAAGGACTCAGATGAACTACAAGAGTTGGGAGGAGGAAGAATAGTTACAAGAACTTAAAGTTCCATTACTTATGATAGATTTAAGAAGGATAAAAAGCAAAGGCTTTGCTTGTGAAACTTGGGGATTTCGTGAGATGTGTCTATTTTGCAATGGTTAGGGTGGAGCATATATTATTCCCATTCTCTCTTTGTTATATTTTCCTCCAGGGACCTGGCATAATCATTCCTTTTTATAAGTATGGCTCTGGGGGTGGGGAGATGGTGTGTAAGGAGTGCAGTCGGATGAGAGGAATAAACTGGCTTAGAAAGGCTGTGCCAGAGAGGTCATATCCCAAGTGGCTGTGTCAAAGGGAAAGAGAACAAGTCAGATTTTTTTTCTTTCATCAGCTGCTGTTGTGATGCTATCTGGGCTAGCTCAGCAGCCACATGCTCCAATTAGCAATGAGAACTACCCCTAAGGGAGCTAGGTAGAACACACTTTTTAAACACTATTCTAAGAACATGATTTGGACCCTTCCATTTTGACCCGCCAAACTGAGGTAGCCACCAGCTTAGCTGAAAATAGATTTCTCAGAAGTTTAAAAATACATTTTTAAGATGAATCTTACTATGAAAAGGAAAATGTATTTCTTTTAGGGGCCACTGCTAACGTTTCTTATTCTGCAAAGCCATTTGAAACCAATGAAAAGTACAGGATTCATTTAACATACAATAGCACCGACCTGCAGATTCCTTGTGTGCTTCAGAATGATTCCAACACGTTTATACTGATTGGGATGCAAGAGAATCCACCAAACACTTTTCAGATATTCCTAATGCATCTATCATTATTTTAGGAAAGCACCAGGTGTGGCAGGAGCATCTCTCATAATTCAAGAGATGTTTCAATTTGATTTTAATGCTGATGATATCTAAAATTCTAGCATCAGATTGTCAGTTGGTGCAAATCAGGAAAATTCTGTAGATTTCAAAGGAGTCTCACTGATTTACACTAGCTGAAGATCTAGGGTGAAATCCTGGCCCCATTGGAGACAATAGAAGTTTTGCTATTGACTTCAGTGGGGCCCTGACCTCTAGTATGTAGAGTAAAAATAGTACTGAATTGATTCAGATACACTTGTCTTTCCCTGGGGACATTTATTCCCTTGATAGTATATTTGCAATACTGAACATAGGAGGCAAGAAATCTGCTGGGAACCAAAAATCAGAAGGTTTATGTTTTATTTGATTTTGACCTAGTTCTGACAATAGAAAAAGCTGCGGTGGGGAAAGTAACTAGAACAGCTCAACTCAAGTGCAGCCAGAGTCATTCTTCTGAACTAAAGGCATCAGTAATGCTGATTTGTCTCTGCTGCACAATTTTCCTTGGTGTAATCCACTGAATATCCTACTGACACTAAGAATCTGACCAAGTGGCTCCTAAAAAACTCACGGTTAAGTTTCTGTTTACATGAGAGACTATTTTAGGCTAAGACTTTGGAGAGACTTAATCCAAGCCCAGTTGATCGATATGCAAAGTCTGCATTATCTTGTTTTCTTTTGGATGGAGAAGGGTTAAAATTCTCCAATCCATCATTGTTCTGCTTCATTTTTCAGTAAATTAACATCTCAAATGACTACTGAGGTCACATGGGTTCAAGACAGAAGCAGCTTTGCCTCTTGAGGACTATCAAACAGCAGGGTAAATAAAGGGTTTCATTTTATGTTTAAAAGCACCTACTAATGGACAATTAGCAAGGGCAATTTTTCTGGGTGCTTTTAAATCAGCAAAAAAAGTAAAGAGTCAAACACTTAGTAAACTCTGCCATACAAGTACTGAACTTTTAGTTACTGAACTCTATCCACTGCTTATTATAACATTCCAGATGAACTAATTGAGAGTGATAATTTTTTTAAAGGAAACAGCTAATGAATGTTGTAGATTATGTTTTATTTAAAAATGCAAGAAACATTAGATCACTTGGACCATTAAAGCACATACAGTAATTCAACTATTTGAAGGGTTCTCAAACTCTCCACAATATGAACATTTAACACTAAGAATGTGGACATTCCCTCTCCTCTGTATGAGTGTGCAGATTACGTCTCCCATTTCTCTCTATGGCAAGTACAGCAATTGCAAAGAAGGAAACAGAATACTGGGAAAGCAATATATTTTAGCTGCATTTTAGTGCACTGTGGCACCTGGACTAAGGAGAGCCAATACCATGGGACTAGCTTGTCCTTCATGGACCACCAGTAAGTGCTCCACTGGACTATCGAGCACAGTTTGAACTAAAGTGCCATTTTCTTTTTATCTATCTATCTGCTGGAAGGATGCATAATTTTGTTAAAATATAGCAATCATAACATGGCTATATGATTCCCACATTTTCCAGTTCTCTTATAGGCCATGTTACTAGAGATGGGTCTCAGCTACAAAGTTATAATCTAGCTCCCCATAGGAACTTCTCCAAAATTTGGGATGTTCAGATGTATTGATTCAATCTAACCTCTTCATAAAACCATCTCCTCCTATGTAGATCTTTGAAAGAAAAGTTTTCCACAATGGTCTGGAGCATTTTATCTAAAATCCAACCCCCCCCCTGTAATTTCCACAAGAAATTAAGAGTGTAATAAAGTTAAAGATTGCATGGATGATATTATCATTACAGAATCTGGTAATTTCCCAACCTACATGTGAATTATTTGGCCATCATTTGAAGGGTATATTTGGTATGAGAGAAAAAAATAGTGGGATAAATAAGCAATTTACCAGATGAGAAATTTTAAAAACAAACAAACAAACAAACAAACAGGAGTAATTTTGGGAATCTTTCACTGAAACACACAGTAGAAATAATTAATTTTTAAGAGAGAGAACTATTTTAAAAATGGTCTTAAAATTAATCTAAAAAGAGGGAGACTTCTTCCAAATGAGATTGGGCAAATACTTGAAACTGCCAACACCTCGGGCCAATGCCCTCACCTCCTCGGCTACCCCTGGTCAACATACGTGCCCTGTCCATGCCTCCTTGGCCTCCACTGGCCAACGCCCGCACCGCATCCATGCCTTCTCAGCCACCCCTGGCCAATGTCCTGTTCACACTCACGTCTCCTCTGCTGCCCCACTGCTCTGATACAGGCACTATTTTTTCTAGTATAAGTGCACCTAGACTATGGCTTGGTGGATGTATTTGCTTGGATGACCTTACGGCAGAACACTGCAATGCTTGGACCCCAGAGAAGAGGTGTAGTTGAGTCCCTTGCCAGGATTCTCTGCCCTTGGATTGTGTGTTCTCTCTGTTTCACTAGCAATATGTAACAGTGGGAAATGCATGGCACTTAGAAGTGCTCAGGAAATGGATTTATTTTAGGCTCTGGAAGTTTTTCTGTTATTGCAGTGACAGGGCTGTCTCTTGGGTACGTTATTATCTGGCTCTAGAATTGGGATCAGCACCAGGAGTAAATCTCTTATGTGCTGCTCGAGAAAAACAAAACAGAATAAAACAAAAACAAACTCCCCTGAGATCCCCACTGGCACATCACTCATGATAAAAAGAGATTTCTGAAACGGAAGTTAATGATTCTATTCTGATCTCACCATGTCAGCTAATTATCTTATGCGTTCGCAGCAAAGTTGGGCATCCAATATCACCAGTCGGTGATAATAGCTGTTAAATAATGTGAATGCTTTTCTCAGGTTGTCAAACAGTGCTTCTCTTCTTTTGAGATACGGTACCCCAGTGATACTAGAAAAAGCAGTAATAGAATTGTCACAACCTGCCTTAGATGGATGCAATTTTCTTCATTAATAAAGCTCATATGATGGGCCAGGTCCTGCTCACCTTCCTCACATAAGTGGTCCCTGTTGCACCAAGGATCTTAATAAAATGAAATTGTTAATTCTGACTAAAATCTTCTTCATTGACAGCTACAGTAACTCAATGGACTGCACCTTTGCTAGGAAGCTGTAATTCATTGTATAAATAGTGAACGAGCAAGTTTCACTGAATATGCTGAGACAGAGAGAGCAAGCATGTGTGTGTGTGTCAGTAAATGATCCAAAAAGCTATGTTTTGTGCTCAATATAGAGGAGGGCCATAACTGCTTGGAAAACCTTTTTTTTTTTTTTTTTTTTTTTGCGCACATTAAATGGACCAGAACATTTCAGCTCCTGGGGTATTTAGAACCAGATCCAAGGCACAATGAAATTGGCATCAGGCCCTTACTAACCATATCAAAATTGGATCAAGTAGAGGGAAGTCATGTATAATTATAAAGGATTTTTGAGCACTTCTTGCCTTAATGAAACCTTTCTTCCTTGATGTTCAACTGTTCAAAGACGAGTGTATTTACAAATAAATGAATTTGTATCTTCTGACAAGCAGGAAAGAATAGCAAGTGGCAACTACCAAAAAAGTATCAAATTTGGAGCACAGTGCATTAAGTCCCGTGGTGAGAAGCTTATAATGGCAATGCTCATCTTGTATCTTATTTCCTGAGAAATAGAAGACTTCTGTTCCCATCAAGACTTCTGTTGTCAGTCCAGAAACTTTCAGAAGAAAAGAAAAGAAAGATCACCAAACCATTTTACTGAGTCATTTAATCATCATGACTGAGCATATTTCCCAGAGGAAAAGAAACACTCAATATCTGTAACTCACAGAAGACAAGTTAATATATCAATACCCTACATCAAAAAGAGCCATAAAAAGTATAAAAAATAAGGAAAGACACATTAAAAGGAAGAAATAGCGGCTGACTAGCATGAAGGACACCCCTCACCTACTGATGTTTGAAGCTTAATTAATCAAATCAAATTAACTGTAAAATAATCATTTGAAATCACAAAACTTCCTTATCTGCCTATTTGGTTTTATGGAAGATTTTGTTCTTATTTGATCTATTACGATGTCTAGGTTTAATTTGAGATTATTGGGCCAAATTTTGATATCCTTACTCCTGCTGACTAGCACTTTACTCCACAAGTAGTCCCATTAAAATAATCACTGGGACACTACTTGTGGAGTAAAGTGCTACTCAGTGTGAGTAAGGGAGTCATATTCTGGCCTCCTGTCTCTTGCACATTTGTTTAATTCAAAGGCAGGAGAGACAACTCAATAGGGTAACTATATTTCCCTATGCTGAATTCGGGACACTTGGTAAAATTACTCATATTCAAGTGAGTTCAATGGCAATCAATCCGAACTATGCAGTACAAACATTCAAATTAACATCAAGTTGACTGAGCCCCTGTTAAAAAGAAATACTGTGTAGTTGGATTCTTTTTATTTACCTTATCTTTAAGGTTCACACGGGGAGAGGTGACACACACACTCCCGTACACCTCTCTCACACAGGGGTGGGGGACTGTGACTGACCACCTCTCCCCTCCTTGACTAGTGTTCTCTGCCCTCCATGCCTGCCTGGGCCCCCGGGACGGACCTGCCTCTCTTGGTACTTGGCACCTTGTCTTCCCGAGGCAACACTTGGGTGGGGGGCACACAGGGTCACATGCCCCCCCCCAGATTTCTGCCAGGGTTCACACCAGAATGTGGCCAGCAGCAGCAGGGTGGGCTCCAGGCACCAGGCAACCAAGCACATGCTTGGGGCGGCACCTGGTGAGGGGTGGCCAATCTTGGGGTGGCGGGGGGCAGCACGGTGCAGCATTCCACGGTGGGGGGGGGCGCTCCAGCGGCACGGCGCTCGGCGGGGAGTGCTCCGGCGGCACGGTGCTCGGCGGGGGGGCAGCCTGGGGCGCAGCGCTTGGGGGGGGTCCGGCGGCACGGCGCTCGGCGGGGGGCTTTTTTTTGCTGCTTGGAGCAGCAAAAAAGTTAGAGCCGGCCCTGGCAGCAGCATTTCAGCACTGTGCAGGAACGATGGAAGCTCAGAGGGAGAGGGGGAGGGGAAGGGATGGCCTGGCCCATGTCTTTGCAGAGCTCATCTCTCTTTTCTTGCCCCCCCTCCCAATAGCTGGAAGCAGCTCTTGTCCTTTCCTACCCACACAGTGCTGAAAGGCAGCTAACACCTCCTCCAGGCTGCTGCTGGCCACCAACATAACCCAGCCAATTCCTGTCCTCCCCCCTGCTCCGGCCACAGTGCAGGCAGGAAGGGGTTAAGCCCTAAGGATGCATTGCTCATCAGGGCCCAGGGAACCTGACTGCAGGGGCTTCAGCAAACTTGGCCAGAGAGGTGGCTCAGCAGTGGAGGATGCCTAAGGCACAGAGCAGCCCCAAGCTCCCTGGGGGCAGGACCCAGGGTGGGGGAGAGAAGGTGAAGAGGCTGCTAAATCCCTGCCCGGGGGGCTGCTGTGGACCTGCAGGGTTGGGGTGCGAATAGTCTGGAAATCGCTTCTCTCTCCTCCCCCTCCCCACCTCAGCTTAGCAGAGAGGCGGAGAGGCTACCCTGTGCCAGTGCTGTGCGGGGCTTTGGCACATGCAGGGCTTGGCTCCTCCTGGCCAGCGCCCTGGGCCAGAAGGTCTTGGGCTTTCCTGGGGTGCTGGCCCAGCCAGAGGCAGCGGGGGAAGGAGCCCGCCGGCCAGGCTGCTGGGTGAGCTGAGCACTCCAACCAGGGGCTGGTTCTCCACACAGTGCTGGGAACAAGGACATGCCCCACCGAGGGGGGGTGAAGAGGCAAAGCAGAGAGAGGACAGTGAGAGGGGGAGCATGTAAAAGGGCCGATGTGTGAGCAGCAGAGGTGACACGTAACTGGCAGCTGCCTAGTGCCTGCCCGCACTCACCGGCCATCGCAGCTAGCGCTGGCCGGAAACGGGACAGGGGGCAAGGCCCTGCTGGCTCAGAACTGGCACGCAGCAGGGTCTGCACTGATGGACCAGCAGGGGGAGTGGCCAGCCCCATGTGCTGCAGCTTTGCCCCGTCACCAGCCTTCCACACCCACACCCATCGTTGGCCACTGGACCCTCCCACTCACTGCTAGTGGACAGGTGGCTGGCGAGCAGGGATCCAGCCAGCAGTAGGACCTGTTGGGGGAGGGGAGGCACAGAGACAGAAAATATGGGACAATTTGCCCATTTTTAAGAAAAAGTCGGGACACCACTAGGAGGGCTTAAATACGGGACTGTCCCTTTAAAAATGGGGCATCTTAAACAACTGAAAACCTGTTGTATGGGATTTAAAAAAAAATCCCCAAACCCAGTCACTATGTTCCTTAAAATCCATCCAGGCTTATTTGAATATATTTCATGATTTACTCCCTAAAATAAGCCCATTTGATATGTTCAGAAAACAAAATGCAAGGGGGAACAGTTTATTGCATGAGTTTAATTTTATGTTGATGTCTCTTGGAAACCTCTAATTAATTTTGATCATCAAGCAGACATTTCTCAAAACTCAGACAGGCTTTTGGTATAAGTTAAAAAAAAAAATCTCCCACCCTCCCACTTTAAACCTGAAGCCAGTGAGTCTAAAGTAAGTAGGTTCTTGAGACATGCTTTGAACTAGTCTTTTGTCTGTGGGCGGGCTATCAGTGGACACTATTCATTATTGCACCTGCTACCATGGTGCTTATTTGCTAGATGATTATTGAACTTTTCTTTTTTTGTGCTTGAGGCCTATTTACATTCACAGTCTGCTGACAAGATGCTAGAAAAGCGCATGCCTGCCCCTTTTCATGGAAAGACGTATTGATTTCTAAACAGCTTCTTTGATAGCTGACAGTTTCTGCCTAAGGGCTCGATATATAGTATGTGAAGAATCAACTACTGGCTGGTACAATGGTATTTATTTTTAAATTCTGCTGTACCAAGTGTATCCACGATTCACAGCGATTACAGAATTAAAAATAGCAAGGCTTTTATTCTGCAAAATACAAACAGATGATCTATCAACATGGAAACCAGAAATCAAGAATATGATTAAAAAGATGATCAGAAGATTAACAACACACATTTGTGAAGTTTTTTTGGGTTGTGGAAGATCCAAAAATAGTTATTTACCTGGATTGCCTAGTCAGGCATATGCATCTTCAGGCTTTATTACTAGTTATACAACAGTAGCACTTAAAGCCTCCCCGGCTCCAATATCAGGGCCCCATCATGCTGGGTGCTGAACATACACATAGTCAACACTGCCCAAAATGTTTACAAGATAAATTATAATAATACCTAGCTCTTATATGGCACCTATCAGTAGATCTCATAGCACTTAAAGGAGGCCAATATCATCATTTAACTGGGGGAACTGAGGCACAGAAAGATTAACCCTGACCAAATAACACAGGAAGTCTACAGTAACAGCAGCCATTGAACCCAAATCCATGTTTCTCTACAAAGGGTGTCTCTTTAGCAAACTTACTGCTGGAAGAGGTGCAGGCTTGACATCCACAAGAGTCAAGTCCTGTCTACCTCATAAGTGTAGCACATGCAGTGGCAGTACAAGTTTCCCTCTTACTGATAGATATACCAGAATTCTGACCTGGACAGACCACCTCTGTCAGTGAGTCCACTCTCCATGTCCATACAATCGCCTGGTCTCTGCAGAGACTACCAGCAGTTACGCTGAAAACGTTTGCTGTACTGCATGGGGGCTTCTCATTTCTATCTGGACTTTTCAGTTAGCCCCTTTTCCTTTTCACACATCATAGACTGGATACAAAATGTATATTGTACGCGTTATATGATGGAATTGGGTGATTTATTTCCTTGCTCTCTCCTCCCTCACCATTTGCATTCCACAAAGCTTAGAAAGCAGAAATAGGTTGCTATTGCTTTAGCCCAGTTGGAATAGAGCCATAGTTTCAAAGTTGCAGAACTTTGTCATATCAGTGTGTTCCGAAGAGTGTGGGAAGCAAAAGTGATACCACACAGTAAATGGGCCCAAGTCATGTGCTGTGCAAATACCCTCCTCTCCCTTTGAGTTCAAGGGGGATGAAGATGCTAAGGCCCTTTATGTGACTCATCAGCTTTAATATCGACTATTGTAAGAAAAGGAGGGAGAGAGGGTATTTATCATAAGAGTTTTATAATCAGATATAAATGCATCACTTCTAAGCAATAGTAAGTAATATAATCTATCTTGGCTATATATAGAGAATTTACCATGTAGTACCAAGGTGCTAATCAGAGGAATTTAGAGCCACATAAAGCTCTTCATAGAGACATAATTTCATCATATCTCTCCAATGAGAATTCTGAAAGGATTTTACCTTACTAGATTATCTTTCAAAAGGTGCTAATAATTAGCACTTACATACAGCATTTTTTTACTCATAGATCTTAAAGCTCCTTTCAAAGATGAGTAAGTATCATTACCCTCATACAAAGCAAGTACATCACATGCTGAGAACACTCCATAAAGTGCATTCACATTACACCACTAAACCATCCCAGCATCTCAATGATGCCAGTCTCAGGCATGTCTGCACTGACAAGCAGATGTGTTTTTACTGCAGAATAGCTAACACCCACCGTGCACTACTCCACTGTAAAAATATAGTGGAGACAAGGCACTTGAATTTTACTGCAAGGTCAACCAGGGGTGGGAGATATAGTGTTGACCTTGCCTAGCTACCTGATGGTAAACACTACAAGTGCCTTGTCTCCACTTAGCATTTTACAATGAGATAGCTATCACATTTGTTAGCCCGCTGTAAAAACCCCCACCTTTGTATCAGTGAAAACAAAGTTTTGGTGCCCTTTTCATCTCTTTCTCTTGTTCCTGTATTTGTGCATTTTGCCACTGCCTCAGACATGTGATTTGATTTTCCACCCCAGCCTAATAAGCAACCACCAAATTCTGCATTTGCAGTTCAAAAACAAAACAAACAAAAATTATCCTCTCTTCTAGACGTCCCAGTGTGGTTCATCTTCTGTGTGACTATCTCAGGTTCTGATCCTGTAATTAGATGAGCAGATCCTTGAACCCACAAGGAGCTCACACTAGTGTTAAATTTAAGATCCTCATGGCAGGACTGATTTTGGTTTTGTGCTCAATGAAGTCAATGGGGCTACTAGTAGAAAAAGATACTACTCCTTCTGAGTGAAGGTGACACATTCTGGCCCGGTGTCAATTCTGCAATATATTCTTGTGTTTATGGCAGCAGTTCTGAAACTGGGGTCTATGGACTGCACAGGGTTCTTAGAGACTGCACAGGGGTCTGCAAAATATTACAGAAATGTGAAAAATAATATCACCACATGTGAGTTTGCTTGTGAACCATCACACCAAGAATAGATAGACTCTGCAATAAGAAGCAGGCACACCCATCTCACTGATATCTGTAAGTACTCTTTTTCTTAAACCATTACTGACAGTACGTGTTTATATGAAGTACAAGTATACTTTTGTCAATCAGTGTCTCACTTGGGGGCCCATGATTAACACATCATTTGAAAAGGGGTCTGTCAACAAAAAAAACATTTGAGAACCTCTGGTCTATGGAAGTAAATGTTTCCTAATTCTGTTACCAGAGGAAACAGATTACTACAGCTTTCAAATATAATTGAAAAAAATAAATCACCACAACCACATCATAGGGTCAGTGTGTCTCCCTCTCCTATTTTTCTCTGACTTTGACAAGTCTTTCATGAAAAGGATACTAATACCCTAAGGATAAGTCTACACTGCACACACATTGGCAGCTTTGTTTTTCATATGCGTAGCTACACGCCACAGTGAAAAGCAGGCTGCCTCTACACTGTGGTGTGTAGCTACATGTCGTGGCAATGAAAGACTGGAGGGGGAGGCCTTGGGGAAAGGCGCCAGCAGCAGAGAACTCCAGAGCCTTTCCCTGTGGTGGGGAAAGGCTCCAGCAGTGAGAGCTATCGGAAACTTTCTCTGCTGCCACCCCCCTGCCAGAGCCTTTGCCCACTGCTGGAGGCTTTCCCTGCAGTGGGGAAAGACTCCAGTAGTGCAGAGGCAGTGGGACACTATACTGCTAAAAATAGCAGTGTAGAAAGGGAAGGCATGGCTTGGGTGTGTAGAGCCGTGTGTAGGGTACATACCCTCAGATTCAGGAGTTTCTTTACTGTACTTGCCTAAGCAATGCCTCACAGTCTACACTGCCTCCCTACCAGGGGTATAAATAGCATACAGCTTAGACATACCTTGAATGGCAGATTGTGATGGCTGAAGAGTGATGTGGCATCCAGTACCTTTCCTGGGCCCCACATGCTGGCAAAACTCCCATTGACTTCAGTGGTACAGGAGCAGGCCTCTATCAACCATATCCCCTCTATATTCCTGATCCCCACTGCCTTGAGAAGAAAGCCTCCTCAGGTGTAGGGTTACCATACGTCCGGATTTTCCCGGACATGTCCGGCTTTTGGGGGCTCAAATCCCCGTCCGGGGGGAAATCCCCAAAAGCCGGGCATGTCCGGGAAAATCGGGAGGGAGAGAGGGCTCGGCCGGGGCCTCTTTGGCTGGGGTCGGCGGTGCGGGGCCGGGGCCAGTGCGGGGC